>NC_057810.1:275223007-275266037 GCF_018294505.1 Triticum aestivum
CTCTTTATCCGAGTCTCGTTTAACCACGTTTTCTTTCACACACAAATGATATATCTCCCTGTTCGGGCCTCATCGAGACACTCTATACTCTCTCACGCAGATTGTCTATCTAGGTCAGTCCATCCAAGCCGCCCCCACTCTTTCGACCTCATGGTGGGCCACACTCGTTCAATCTCTCTCTCTCCCTCTCTCTCTCTCTCTCTCTCTCTCTCTCTCTCTTTGTACATCTCAATTCACCTTGCTCTTTCTCGGACAAAAATGATATATCACCATGTTTGAGCCCAATTCGACCTATTCACATTGTATACTCTCTCGTGCGAATTGTCTATCTAGGCACTCTGTCCAATCCATCTCACTATTTCGATCGCACGGCGACCCAATGTGATCGATTGACCTTGCTTCCTCCCACGCACAACATATATCTACACGTCCGTGACTGGATCATCTCTCAATCTCTATCTTACAACCCTCACCCTTGCCAAAAGCTCAATAGGACAATATCTCTCCAGAGCATATATATCTGTTCAATGAATGTCGCACCACACTCACTTTGTCTCTCTATCTATATGTCTCTCGATTGACCTCACTTTCTCACACCGTATCTTACACGCATTGAAGCTACCTCTCCATCCCTCGCAAAGTCGGAGCTATTTACATTGCGAGGGGCACTCCAACCTTGGATTAATTTGTGTAGGCATTTATTCCGGTCAGTTTAGATTATATTTTCTTAGCATTCGGCCCACAACTACTCCAAACACCGTTGCAACCCCCGCAACTCCCCTAGTTGATTTCCCTCTAGCTCGGTCATCGCTCTCTCACACGTCCTTTCTTTCCTTCAACGTTGCACCATGGTATTATTGCAAAAAACTCTGTTGTTATCTTTAATTACTATAAATAAGCTACAAAACTACACATCGATAGTCCACTTGGAATGGAACAAATTTCGACCCACAAATTAAAGTGCTACAAACTACACACCGGGAGGCCCACATGTCATGAAACAAACTTGGACCCATATACAAATTATAAAATAAAGGACGAGGATCGAACATGCGACCAGGACCTTCAAGCCGCACTTCAATAGGCAACATATGTAGAACGACAATGTTTGTTTTACCCCCCTTTGTGCACATAATGTTTTTATATTACCACGGCCTATTTAATGGATAACATGTAATATTATTTTTAGTACTATTCGCCTTCACTTACTGGTGTGTTCCATGTGTGCTCTCACTCTCTCCTCCCTTTCTGCGTTTAGACGCACAAGCAAACACGAAGAACTCGCGGGCGATGTTGCCGTTGACCATATCTGGACGCGTTCACAAGTTATGGCACCAGTTTCACGTACTAGCAGCACTAGTCAGTGTGTACGTGCAATGCACGTTAATTTGGAAATATATGAAGTGCAGGCTGATATTAAGTAGGATATTATTTGCGTGTTATTATGTGATTAGCACTATTTTTGGCATGAAATTAACTACACGCTAAACGTGTTGACCGCTCGACATTGAAGCAGTCTAGGTCGTTGGATGACAAGGAATACATGTAGCTTGATGATGTTTTATATTTAATTTGATACGGCTCTAGCAGAACATTTAATCGATCAAACCATAGATTTCGTTCAGTCTGACTCCGACTTTAAATTATACGATGATCAATATAAAATAAACGGAAATGATAAACGTTCAGATTTTGAGCATGGCAATCCAAACATTTTTCATGGCAAATTTAGATTACGTGGAGGCGGCGGGGGCGTCTTGCGGTGGGAAGTGGCTCCTCTGCCATGCTCTGTGTGTCGTCGGGCCACTGACCGACGGCGACGGCGGCGTCTTGCGCCATTATTGGCGTACTCCTGAACGTTGGCCTAGCTTCAATGAAGGCCAAAATGTTCTGGACTTCGGAGCGAGTCAACTGGCGGGAGGAGGCGACTAGCGTTGGTGCAAGGAAGCGGTCAACGGCGGCCATCCATGCTGCTGAGGGGGGGCACTAGCACCCGCGCGGGGACAGACACTGTCAATGGCGCGGCAGAGACATTCGTGTGCATGGGCACTAGCACGGGCACGCACGTTAGTGCACCTGCAGGCACATGCGCTGGCAGGTGCACGGGCACTGGCACAGGCGTGCGCGTCAGTGCACGCGCAGGCGCATGCGCTGGCAGGTGCACGGGCGGGTGAAAGTCGGTGGGGACCTCATGGAACCCCGTGGCATCAAGCTCGGTGACAATGTGCGGCTCCCAGCCCATCATTGCCACAGGGATGGGTGCTGGCGCAGTCGGGGCGACGGGAGCCAGAATGGGAGCGGGGACTGGCGCGGCGTCTTCCCGCAAGTCCAGTTCAAGCTCGTCCCAAAGCGCCTTATGTTCCTGAGACTTCGGCTGGGTGTCTTCCTTAGGAAACTGGAAGACTAAGGGCAGACCATCGTGATGCGGCATGGCGTACGTTTAGGTCAGGCTAGTTGGAGGTAGACGATAGGAGAATCGGAGAGGAAGAGAGAAGATTGTAGCAATACCAGGTAGTGCGGGGTTGATTTTAAACTGCGGCATCGGCGACATTAAAAGTGGGAGCAGTAGGGACAAAGGTGGGTGGCGGAGCCTCGTCAAAGGGCTCGCCTCCCAGTGAGCCTACACAGCGGTCTGCTCGCACGCCTCCTTGTCAGCCGGCGTAGCGGTCTACTCGCACGCCTCCCTTGAACTCACACGCTTGCTCGGACGGCACCTACGGATGAGAAGCGGGACTCGGGACGGCACGTAAACGCCCACTATTTCAATAGTGAAAGCGTTTGCCTTAACATGACCGGTCTTTGTTGCAAAATACCTTGGCTCTTCATTTGTGTAACTTGTCATAAGCAGCTTGTCTCAAATTGAAGAAAAAAATTACAAAGTAATATTTGTGTCATATCACGTGACCATGCTCAGTTTCAAGAATTTATGGTCACTTTTGGATTTTCTGAAATTTAAGATCCAGGATTCGAAACAATATCATAACCTGCATCATGCAATAAATTTTCAAGCCATACATCTGTCCTGTTGTATTTCTTAATAACGGATTTGGTCAAACTTTTTGCTTAGTTAGACTCCAGACAAGTTATATATGCAGAGTAAAAAGATAATCCCTCCGTACCAGTGCATTGCCTGATATATTAACTCAAGTACTAGGCACAAACAAACGGGCTCAATTATGTTCTCATCCTGGTGTAGTAGTAGCAGTAGTAGGCAATGCAGTTGACGGGTGACCTTGGCGAGCGACGACCGAGGGAATTGAACCGTGCTCGGCACGGTATGTAATGTTGTCTAGTTACTAAAGCAACCCTCCTTTGTTCATCGGTAGTCATTATGGATTGGTGACATGAGGGGAATTTCCTAGGGCTGGAACTCTGGCCGCCAGATATTTCGACTCGAAACGCTGAGGCTCGACTGGTTGCGATTGCCTAATGTGCGTACCACACACGCCACCAAAAGGACACGAGCCTGGTTTTTTATTTTTTTTATTTTTTTAGGATCAACACGAGCCAAGGTCTGGCTGGTACGCCATTGGGACCTACCATTCGAGAATACGAAAGGAACCTTTTAAATTGCCGAACGAATCTATGTGTATTACAATGCTCGTATTTTCCTTGCAAATTCTAATCTCAACGTGGTAATTGATTTATGACGAGTTGTTGAATTAGAGTGAGTTTGTGATATAATGATCTCAACGTGGATTTCACATTTCATGGTATCCCTAGTAAGTTTTTCAATGCAAATTCAAATTTAAAATATGAACAATATAGAGGTGAAAAAACTTTGTGTGTATCAAGCATATGACCGCACACACACAGAGAGACACACACGCATGAACACAACAACAATCCAATAATTATAGTGCATCTATTTTTCCAAACCATGCATGTATGACACAAATTCAAAAATACTCCTTCTATTCCTAAATATTAATCTTTTAGAGATTTCAACAAGTGACTACATACGGAGCAAAATGAGTAAATCTACACTCTAAAATATGTCTATATACATCCGTATGTGCCAGTCCATTTGAAATCTCTAAAAAGACTAATATTTAGGAACGAATGGACTAAAATGTAAGACATACATAGTCCTCAGTTCAATATTTAAAATGAACATGAAACTGAAACATGAATATTAAGTCTAGTACTACAGTACATGTAAATGTTGTGTTTAGGAGGAGCTATGATTGTCGGGGGTCAACCCCTCGATTTTAGATAAAATTGTGAAGCTCTGTTTAGGGTTGTTTAGATTATATTTGTCTCCACCCTCCCGAGCACGGATTGGTTGTGCACCCCCACCCCTCCTCACCGGGAGAATATCATGTGCCTCCATACCTTAGATTCTATTTGCCGATACGAGTTGCTTGGAGCTTGTAGATCTGAGATATAGAAGCTCACATGATGTCTTAAAATTTTTACAGGAAACCTTGATGAGTTTGAGAATTGCACACAATTTGTACAAAAACTACTCAGATGCCCTTGGATCTCATATCCAACGACCTCGAAGCTCATATCACCGTAGCATCTAAGATGAAGGAGGACATCATATTCTCCTGTATGTAAGAATATCATGTGCTACCACACATTAGATGCTTTGGTGATACAAGATCTTCGAAGTCGTTGGATTTGTGAACCAACACCTCCTCGGTGGTTCGAATGGTTTTTTTGCAGAAAAGCCCCCAAAGAGTTCAGCCACTGCTTACAAGCACAAAGACTACTCAGATGCCATTGGATCTCAGATCAAACGACCTTGAAGCTCATATCACCATAACATCCAAGCTGCGATAGCACCTTATGTTTTCTCGCACGGGAGAATATGAGGTGCTCCCGCTGAGGGAGTCCTGGACTAGGGGGTGTCCGGATAGCCGGACTATCATCATCGGCCGGACTCCAAGACTATGAAGATACAAGATTGAAGACTTCGTCCCATGTCCGGATGGGACTTTCCTTGGCGTGGAAGGCAAGCTTGGCGATACGGATATGTAGATCTCCTACCATTGTAACCGACTCTATGTAACCCTAGCCCTCTCCGGTGTCTATATAAACCGGAGGGTTTTAGTCCGTAGGACGAACAACCATTACAACAATCATACCATAGGCTAGCTTCTAGGATTTAGCCTCCTTGATCTCGTGGTAGATCCACTCTTGTACTACCCATATCATCAATATCAATGAAGCAGGAGTAGGGTTTTACCTCCATCGAGAGGGCCCGAACCTGGGTAAAACCATCATGTCCCTTGTCTCTTGTTACCATCCGCCTAGACGCACAGTTCGGGACCCCCTACCCGAGATCCGCCGGTTTTGACACCGACATTGGTGCTTTCATCGAGAGTTCCTCTGTGTCGTCACCGATAGGCTTGATGGCTTCTTCAATCAACAACAACGCTGTCCAGGGTGAGACTTCTCTCCCCGGACAGATCTTCGTGTTCGGCGGCTTTGCATTGCGGGCCAATTCACTTGGCCATCTGGAGCAGATCTAAAGCTACGCCCCTGGCCATCAGGTCAGGTTTGGAAGCCTAAACTTCACGGCTGACATCCGCGGAGACTTGATCTTCGATGGATCCGAGCCACAGCCGAGCGTGCCGCACTGTCACGATGGGCATGACTTAACTCTGCCGCCGGACAGTACCCTGGAGGCCGCGCACGAGTCCGCTCTGACCCATAGTTCAGAGCCGACCGCGCAATTCGAGGACAGGTGGCTGGACACCGCCTCGGGAGCTGCAACTTCCACGGCGATGGAGCCGAATACCGACCTTGTCCCTTGCAAAGCTTGTGACTCCGAGGTGTCGGACTCCTTGCCGGACTCCGAACCTCCGACGCCCCTGCCAATCGAATCCGATTGGGCGCCGATCATGGAGTTCACCGCTACGGACATCTTTCAGCACTCACCCTTTGGTGACATCCTGAATTCACTAAAGTATCTCTCGTTATTAGGAGAGCCCTAGCCGGATTGCGGTCAGGATGGTTGGGATGCGGACGACGAAGAAATTCAAAGCCCACCCACCACCCACTTTGTAGCCACTGTCGACGATCTAACCGACATGCTAGACTATGACTCCGAAGACATCGACGGTATGGACGACGATTGTCGGTGTCAAAACCGGCGGATCTCGGGTAGGGGGTCCCGAACTGTGCGTCTAGGCGGATGGTAATAGGAGACAAAGGACACGATGTTTTACCCAGGTTCGGGCCCTCTCGATGGAGGTAAAACCCTACGTCCTGCTTGATTAATATTGATGATATGGGTAGTACAAGAGTGGGTCTACCACGAGATCAAGGAGGCTAAACCCTAAAGCTAGCCTATGGTATGATTGTTGTAATGTATGTTGTGTCCTACGGACTAAAGCCCTCTGGTTTATATAGACACCGGAGGAGGCTAGGGTTGCACAGAGTTGGTTACAATGGTAGGAGATCTACATATCCGTATCGCCAAGCTTGCCTTCCACGCCAAGGAAAGTCCCATCCGGACACGGGACGGAGTCTTCAATCTTGTATCTTCGTAGTCTTGGAGTCCGGCGGACGATGATAGTCCGGCTGTCCGGACACCCCCTAGTCCGGGACTCCCTCAGTAGCCCCCGAACCAGGCTTCAATGACGATAAGTCCAGCGCGTATATAGTCTTCGCCGTTGCAAGGCGGGTTCTCCCTTCAAGTTCCATGTACCTGCCAAATAGTGTCCGGCTTCATCATAAATACTGTGCTTCTTGGCTTCTACGCCCAGTAATGGCCCTCTTCCACGCGTCGCACGAATGCGAAAAGCCAGGGTGTCTTTTTATGTTTCACCCCCTAGTCGTGCGAGTCATCCGCCTACAAAAGAGGCAAAAATCCAGATCCAAACCACATCATCTTCCTTCCGCGAATACTTCATCGGAGCACCCTTGACCTAAAAATCCATTCCATCATGGACCGTCGACGCGGCTCCTCTTCTCGCGCTCCCAGCCCACCGCCAGGGGATTGGAGGAGATGCTCTGTTCCACACAACGAGCTAGTGAAGCTCCAAGCGGGGGGATATCTCCCTCCGGCCTTCATGGTCTGGTCCGAACTGGGCTGGCCACCTACCAAGGTGGGAAGCAAGCGGAGGCTACCCCAAGTCCCAACAAAGGGGAGCGGGTATGCTTCGTCCCCTATCTGATAAGGGGACTCGGATTTCCAATACATCCATTTCTCCGCGGGCTCCTGGAGTTCTACGGACTCCAGCTCCATCACCTTACGCCCGCCTCTGTCTTGCATATCGTGGGCTACGTAGCTCTTTGCGAGCTATTCCTGGGCATCGAGCCCCATTTTGCACTATGGAAGAGGCTGTTCTGCCTCGTACCCCGTTCTCACGAGGGATCTATATATCAAGTGGGTGGCGCCGAAATATGGTCCATTGCCGGGACCGGATACCCATCCGGTACCCCTAAGAAGGCGTCCGAAGACTGGCCTTCGGAGTGGTTTTATATAGAAGATGCTCCGCTGCCGGACCCAGTCCGGATTGGCCTCCCGGAATTCAGTGCTGCTCCTCTGAAGAAACGCCTCAGCTGGCGCCCGCGGAGCCCCCGTTTGGAGGAAGACAAGAGCGTCCATTACCTGATGGGCCGAATAAGATTACTGGTCCATTCCGGATTGACCATGATCGGAATCATGGCAATATGCATCATGCGGGGGGTACAGCCTCTGCAATACAGGGGCCACCCCATGTGGGATTTCAATGGGGAGGACGACGCCACCCGCCACGGCCGCAAAGGATCGGATTCGACCGAGGACCTGGTGTAGATCCTGTCCGGCCTGTACAAGGGGAAAAAGGAGGATTTCCTTCGAACGAACCCCTTGAATGGGTTTTCCATGAACAACCCTAGAAGCTGGGTAAGCGAACACCTTTAAGGGCTCAACCCATGCTTTCGAAGTTTAGGCTTCTTACATTATGTCTTCGGCGCAGGAACTGCGCCGGATTGTGGAGGACATTATAAGTCCGGCTCCGCAACCCGAGGATCCAGGAAGATCCCAAGATCCGACCTCCGAAGAGGATCCGGATATCAAGGTGGAGCTGATCGACGGGGTGTTTTACCAGCTCAGCATGGACAATGCCTTGGTCGCCATTACGGCGGACTAACCCGGATTATATCCGGCTTCCCAGGTGACTGTGACCGAGGTTCGGACACCGTTATCTCTTCCTTGCCCATTTCCGACCTTCGCGAACAATGGTGTTTTACAGGAAGCACCTTCAGGGCGGGAAGCCGAGCCCGCGGCGGCTGACCAACAAAGGACAGTCCGGACCAGCAGGCGGAAAAGGAGCGCGGTACGGACTGAAATGTCGCCGCAAAGGTATAGCTCGTATTTTAAATATTCAGAGCAACGTTCCTAGGAAGCGTCTGAGTGCTCATGATCCTTTATAGGAGAAAAAGCGCCCGCCGGACTGCGGGCGTAGAGGTTACCGGTCCGACCTATACCGGCCAGGCTCCAGCGCCCGGCCTGGAGGGGGAGGCAAGCGCAAGGCGCAGGCCGGATACTCCTCCAACGGAGGATGCCGACAGACTGTCCGCCACCAAGTCTGAGGTGGAGAGCGCCATGAACCACAGGTGCCGCCAGATAGTATTTCTTTAAGCGTGCTTCTCCCCTGAGGCATTGGACACTTTAACGCAGGGGACGCGCACCTCCGTGCTGCTCAAGACGGTTTTACCAGAGCCACGGAGCAGTATGTAAAAGACATACGGGTAAGGGAATTTTAATGGTTATATATGCCAGTAGCCCCCGAGACTTAAAGTAGTTATGTTAACTGATTTAAGGATCATTTGAAATGCAGGCTCTTACCGACAAGAATGCCCAGCTGTCTCAGGAGCTGCAAGAATGCAAGGCCCAACTTGAGGCCGCGCTTGCTGCCGCAGGAGGAAACGCAGAGGCCCCTCCTGGTAAAACATTTTTATTAATAAATATAAGCGCTGTGCGGCATGCGCACAAGTCTAATAATGACAGTGCAGGTGCCGCCAGACAAGATCCGGACAGGCAAGCATTACTGCGCCAGCTAAAGGCCGGCGAGAGTGTGCTGAATAGGGTGCAGCAAGAAAGGAACAAGCTCCAGGATGCCAACGCCAAGCTCGGAGAAGAGCCGAAAGGCGCTTGAGCCGAGCTGTCCGGCTCCGTTAAGGAGAATCAGCGGCTTCGTCGCGGCATTTATAGTAAGTGCTTGAGCGGACTCCTTTAAAAAGAAGAGTTCGGTGAAGAAGCAAATTGACATAGTATGTCTTGTAGGTATACTCACAGGTCGCACTGCGGAGGAGATGCCCATATCAACGGGTGATCAACTTCCCGAGCTGTTGCAACTGCTCCAACGAGTTCGGCAGGCAATGAGCGGCGTCGTCCAGGCTTAATGGCCAGCCCTCTCCCTACCCGAGGGCCTTGGGGAGCTTGCGGAGAATCTTTAGGGAGTACGGCAGCGCTTCCGTTTGTGGAAGATTTCGGCTTGCCGTCAAGGTGCCAGGGAGGCTTGGGCCATGGTGAAGACGCGTTACAAGAAGGCGGATCCCATCCACATGGCCGAAGTTGGACCGGTGGGGCCCGATGGGAAGGAGATCCCTGTGAGTTTAGTATACAGCCAGGTAGAGTTGGCTGCTAAATTTTCCCAACGGGACTGTAAATTAGATAGCCTGTTAGACGGGATTGAGGAGGAATACAATCAGTAAATTTGACAATGTATTTGTTTTAAAATGACATGTGAAATGCCTTCTAGCCGGATTGTAGATCGTTTGTCTTTGCCGATCTTTTCGCTTCAACCTCGGGACCCTAGAGTCCGGAGTGTGTCCGAATACCTTTTTGGTTAAGAAACAACCGGGGTATGCATGGAGACCAGGCGTAGGGGTCATTAGTGCTTTATCACACAAGTGCCCAACTAGTTATGTTATATTACATGGTTAGTAAGAAACATCTTCCAGGGAGAATAGTTCCGTTAAGGGTTCCTTTCCCTGGGAGGCATGCCCTAAAGTGCATGTCCGGACTGCGAAAAAAGCAGAAAAACATCTGGGGGCAGATAAATAAGTAGGTAAAAAATCATCTTTCAAGTCACCGACCGAATATTCCCTTAAGAACGCTAGCTTTCATCTTCACCCAGTCTGAGGTACACATCCGGCTGACCCGGCAGTAATAATCGCAGAGGTGCTCCCTTTACCTCCTAGCCGAACAATCAGGAATATAGGGGTAAGCACAGGAGCCCAGCAACCCAGCTTGGCCAAAACTTAAGTCATATCGATGCATATAATGGTGAGTAAAAGGTACATGTGGAAGCTTGACACATGTGCTGGGCATGAAGCCCTTATAATTGAGCTTCTGGAAAAGAAGCCCCAAGGTATAATGAGTGCGGATGGGACATCAAGTGTACGCGATCAATGCGGAAGTAGGCCCGTAGTGGCTTTTTAGTAAAAAGGTTAGGGGAAGAAAGAGAAAGAAAAGACAGCTGAAGTGTAAAAATTTATACAGAGGAAGGGTACGAACTCTTAGTCCGGCGCTAGGCATAGAATCTTTGGAGGCGGGCTGCGTTCCATGGGTTCGGCTCAAGTCGGTTATCCGACGCATTTCGTAGACGGTACGCTCCGCCGGTCAGGACTTGATCGATAATGAAAGGGCCCTCCCATTTGGGCTTGAGCTTGTCCTTTTTCTTGTCCGGTAGGCGTAGAACTAGTTCGCCAATGTTGTAAGTCTTGGCCCGTACTTCTCTGCTTTGATATCTTCAGGCCTGCTGCTGATAGAATGCGGAACGAGCCTTGGCGACGTCGCATTCTTCCTCCAATGTATCCAAGCTGTCCTGCCGATCCAGCTCGGCCTCTCTTTCTTCGTACATGCGCACTCGAGGTGAGTCATGAATAATGTCGCAGGGCAGGACTGCCTCTGCGCCGTATACCATAAAAATGGTGTGAATTCGGTAGTGCGGTTAGGCGTTGTCCGCAGCCCCCAGAGTACGGAGTCGAGCTCCTCAACCCAGTGCGTGTCAGATTTAGTAAGTGACCGCACTAGTTTGGGTTTAATGCCACTCATTATTAGACCATTTGCTCTTTCCACTTGACCGTTGGTTTGAGGGTGATAGACTGAAGCGTAATCGAGCTTGATGCCCATATTTTTGCACCATGACTTAACCTCGTCGGCCGTGAAGTTCGTGCCGTTGTCGGTGATGATGTTGTGGGGGACTCCGTAATGGTGTACTACCACGGATATAAAGTCTATCACTGGTCCGGACTCTGCCGTTTTGACCGGTTTGGCCTCTATCCATTTGGTGAATTTATCCACCATGACCAATAGGTACCTTTGCTTATGGGTTCCCCCTTTAAGGGGTCCAACCATATCAAGCCCCCAGACCACGAACGGCCAGGTAATGGGTATAGTTTTGAGGGCGGTGGGTGGCATATGGCTCTGATTAGCAAAGAGCTGACAACCGATGCATCTCTGGACTAAGTCCTGGGCATCTGCCCGGGCCGTCGGCCAATAAAATCCTGTACGGAATGCCTTCCCTACAAGGGCCCGGGCTGCTGCGTGGTGTCCGCCTAGTCCGGCATGAATTTCAGCCAGGAGGTTTCGCCCTTCCTCTTCGGAGATGCACCTTTGAAGGACTCCGGTTGTACTTTTCTTATAAAGTTCTCCCTCATGGACCTTGTAGGCTTTCGATCGCTGAACTATGCAGCGGGCCTCATTTTGGTCTTCGGGAAGTTCCTGTCTAAGCAGATAGGCTAGGAATGGTTCCGTCCACGGCGCAATTACTGCCATTATGTCGTGGGCTGAAGGTGTTATGTCATCGGCTGAATCGCCGGTTGGCGCGGTTGTTTTCGGTTTGTCATTTCCGGATTCCCCTTCCCATAGTATGGATGGCTTGAAGAGCCGTTCCAGGAAGATATTTCGAGGGACAGCGTCACGTTTTGAGCCGATGCGTGCCAGTACATCGGCTGCTTGGTTATTTTCTCGGGCTACGTGATGGAATTCAGGTCCTTCAAACCGAGCCGACATTTTTAGGACAGCATTGCGATATGCTGCCATTTTCAGATCCTTGGCGTCAAAGTCTCCGTTTATTTGGGATATTGCAAGGTTTGAATCCCCGCGCACCTCTAGGCGTTGAATGCCCATGGAGATTGCCATCCGGAGACCATGTAGGAGGGCCTCGTATTCGGCTGCGTTGTTGGAGTCTGTATACATTATTTGAAGTATGTATTGGACTGTGTCCCCGGTTGGGGACGTCAAGACGACGCCAGCCCCCAGTCCGGCCAACATTTTGGAGCCGTCGAAGTGCATAGTCCAATTGGAGTATGCGCCGTACTCTTTAGGGAGTTCGGCTTCTGTCCATTCGGCGACGTAGTCAGCCAAAACTTGTGACTTTATAGCTCGCCGAGGTTTGTAGGTTATATCGAATGGTAAGAGCTCAATGGCCCATTTTGCAATCCTACCTGTTGCGTCGCGGTTATTGATGATGTCATTGAGTGGTACTTCGGAGGCCACTGTTATCGAACACTCTTGAAAGTAGTGTCGGAGCTTCTGGGATACCATGAACACCGCATACGCTATCTTCTGATAGTGTGGATAACGGGACTTGCAGGGAGTTAACACAGTGGATAGGTAATACACTGGTTTTTGAAGAGGGAATTTATGCCCTTCTGTCTCTCGTTCGACGACGAGTACCGCACTTACAACTTGATGCGTTGCTGCGATGTATAACAACATTGGTTCGCCCAGATTGGGCGCAGCCAGGACTGGATTTGTTGCCAATATGGCCTTTATTTCTTCGAGTCCGGCAGTGGCAGCATCCGTCCACTCGAAGTGCTCGGTGCGCCTGAGGAGGCGATAGAGGGGCAATGCCTTTTCTCCTAAACGGGATATAAAGCGGCTTAAAGCTGCCACGCATCCTGTTAATTTTGATATCTGTTTGAGGTCTTTTGGAATATCGAAATGTGACAGAGCTTGGATTTTAGCCGGGTTTTCTTCAATTCCTCTACCGGATACAATGAAGCCCAGCAGCTTTCCGGCTGATACGCCGAAAACGCATTTTTCTGGATTCAACTTGATTCATATGCTCTGAGGTTGTCGAATGTGAGCCTCAAATCGTCTACTAGAGTTTCAACGTGTTTTGTTTTGACGACTACGTCGTCTATGTATGCCTCGACTGTTTTGCCGATCTGGGTAGCCAGACATGTTTGAATCATGCGCTGATATGTTGCGCTGGCATTTTTAAGTCCGAAGGGCATCGTGTTGAAGCAGAATGGTCCGTATGGAGTGATAAATGCCGTTGCGGCTTGGTCTGCTTCCGCCATCTTGATTTGATGGTAACCATAGTATGCGTCGAGGAAGCACAATGAATCGTGCCCTGCGGTAGCATTGATAATTTGGTCGATGCGGGGGAGGGGGAAGGGATCCTTTGGGCAGGCCTTGTTGAGGTCTTTAAAATCGACGCATAGGCGCCAAGATTTGTCCTTCTTTTTGACCATTACCAGATCTGCTAGCCAATCCGGATGTTTGATATCTCTAATGAATCCGGCTTCCAATAGTTTGGCTAGCTCTTCTCCCATTGCCTTTCTTTTGGGTTCGGAAAATCGTCGAAGAGCCTGTTTGACCGGCTTGAATCCTTTTAGGATGTTTAGGCTGTGTTCTGCCAATCTGCATGGGATTTCGGGCATGTCCGAAGGATGCCAGGCGAAAATGTCCCAATTTTCCCGAAGGAATTCGTGCAGTGCGGCGTCTACCTCGGGGTTTAATTGTGCCCCAATGGAGGCCGTTTTTGTTGGGTCCGTTGGATGGACCTGGAATTTCACTATTTCATCTGCTGGTTTGAAGGAGGTGGACTTGGATCTTTTATCAAGTATCACATCGTCCCTGTTTACCGTAGAGCGCAGCGCGGTGAGTTCTTCTGTCGCTAGGGCCTCGGATAGTGCCTCCAGGGCTAGTGCGGCTATCTTATTTTCGGCGCGGAGTGCTATGTCTGGATCACTAGCGAGAGTGGTTATTCTACCGGGCCCGGGCATTTTGAGCTTCATATACCCGTAATGGGGTACGGCTTGAAGAATTGTGAACGCCTCTCGTCCTAATATAGCGTGATATCCGCTGTTGAACGGGGCCACTTGGAACGTGACTTCTTCGGATCTGTAATTGTCCGGCGAGCTGAACACCACATCGAGTGTGATTTTTCCGGTGCAGCGCGCTTCCCGGCTAGGGATTATTCCTCTGAAGGTTGTGCTGCTTCGCTCAATACGGCTCCAATAGATTTCCATTTTTTGAAGAGTTTCCTCATAGATGAGGTTTAGTCTGCTACCGCCATCCATGATGACCTTTGTAAATCGAAAGTCGTCCACTATGGGACTAAGCACCAGTGCGGCTGGTGCTCGGGCTCTTCGAAATTTAGGTTCGTCGCTGGCGTTGAAGGTGATAGCTGTGTCGCTCCATGGATTTGCTGTTGCTACTTAGTAGACTTTAGCGAGGCCGCGGATTGTTCGTTTTCGCATATTGTTTGATGCGAAGGTCTCGAAGACTGTTGATACCGTACCGGTATTATTGGAGTGGTTTTCCGGGGCTAGAAGCTCCTCGCCACTTTTGGCCACTTGCCGTAATATCGAACATGCTCGAAGGCTATGTGTTGGAACGGCTCCCTCTGTACTATGAAGCTTACCGGGTCCATTGAGCCATCTCTCTAGTACAGTTCCGTGCCCTTTATGGGGTTTTTGCTTTTTGGTTTTTGCATCTGGGGCCTGAGTGTGATGCACCCTCTTGTTGCGGACTGGGGTTGTATTCGGGGCCGGTTTATCCCAAAATTGGTTTTCGATTTTCCGGAAACTCTCCATCGCACAGTACTTTCGTACTATGGACGCCAGATTAGTGAAGCGTATAATTTTTCGACGGACGATGGCGTTCAATATTCCCTTGTCCGTGCAATTATTGCAAAAGATTGAGATTGCGTTTTCCTCTCAGCTGTCCTTTATCCTGTCCATAACCAGGAGGAATCTGGCCCAGTAGTGATGTACTGTTTCAGCGGGCTCTTGCCGTATTAGAGATAGATCGCATATGTCTGGGCGGGTGGGTGGACTAAAATCCGGATCCCTACCCATCTTGGGGCTTAAAGGCCGAGGAGTTTCCGAATTCGGAAGCTTGGATTGCTGGACACGATCCAGCGAGTCCGGAACGATGCATGATTTTAAGTTCAATGCTCGATCGAAGTTCGTCCCTCCGCAGAAATCCGGCATGGAGGGTTCGGGAATCCGGACATGACTAGTTTTCAATATAGGCGAAGAGTCGCCGCATTGCTCCTCTACCACTGTGACGTGGTGGGTGGCCCGGGGAGAGTTAATCTCTCTCAGATCGGTTTTAAGCCCAATCTGATTGTAGTCTGTAGCGACTCCCAGGGCGGCGATGCGATCCAAGAGCTCGTTGATAGACGAAAGCTCTATTGGATCCAGCCGCTCGGCAAATTCCGAGCTGACGCGGAGATTGCTTTTGACGACTTGGGAAGTCATTGTCGAAGCAGCGGCCGGACAGGCGGTTATAAGAAAACCGCCTAGCCGGATAGTTTGGCTGGCGGCCAAGGCCTCTTTGGCGAAAATACCGTCTTTGAAGACGGGTGGAGGCATCCTTCCTATCGGTGACGACACAGAGGAACTCTCAATGAAAGCACCAATGTTGGTGTCAAAACCGGTGGATCTCGGGTAGGGGGTCCCGAACTGTGCGTCTAGGCGGATGGTAATAGGAGACAAGGGACATGATGTTTTACCCAGGTTCGGGCCCTCTCGATGGAGGTAAAACCCTACGTCCTGCTTGATTAATATTGATGATATGGGTAGTACAAGAGTGGATCTACCACGAGATCAAGGAGGCTAAACCCTAAAGCTATCCTATGGTATGATTGTTGTAATGTATGTTGTGTCCTATGGACTAAAGCCCTCCGGTTTATATAGACACCGGAGGAGGCTAGGGTTACACAGAGTCGGTAACAATGGTACGAGATCTACATATCTGTATCGCGAAGCTTGCCTTCCATGCCAAGGAAAGTCCCATTCGGACACAGGACGGAGTCTTCAATCTTGTATCTTCGTAGTCTTGGAGTCCGGCGGACGATGATAGTCCGGCTGTCCGGACACCCCCTAGTCCGGGACTCCCTCAACGATGCCGGAGACGAACAAGAACCAGCGCCTACGGGGCACTGGAAGACCACCTCGTCATACGACATATACATGGTGGACACCCCAAAGGATGGGGACGGCGAAGAAGCAGCGGAGGCAGATTCCTCTAAGAAACAGCCCAAGCGCCGACGTCAGTGGCGCCGCTCTAAATCCCGCCACAGCAAGAATGGAGATTCCGGCACCGGAGATAATAACAGCCTAGAGAGTGCCGAAGACAACCCCCTCCAGCAAGATTCAGCACAGGAGGACGAGGAAGCCAGCCCTCAGGAGAGAGCGGCAGACGAGGAGGATGAAAATTACGTGCCTCCCTCCGGAGACGAGGCAAGCCTCAATGACGACGAATTCGTCGTGCCCGAGGATCCCGTCGAACAAAGAGCGTTTTAAATGCAGGCTAATGGCCACGGCGAACAGCCTAAAGAAAAAGCAGCAACAACTTCAAGCTCATCAAGACCTGCTGGCCGACAGATGGGCCGAGGTCCTCGCGGCCGAAGAGTATGAACTCGAATGCCCCTCCAAAAGCTACCCAAAACGCAAGTTACTCCCCCGACTAGAGGAGGAAGCATACAAATCTTCATCACCAGCGCACAATACGGCAGACCGACCACCGCGTGGCCGCGACAGAGAGGCATCCAGGCCCTCCGCCAGAACCGTACCCCAGCACCGCTCGAAAAGCGCGAAGCCACGGGGGAATGCGCCGGACTTGCGGGATATATTGGAGGATAAGGCAAGACAATCAAGATCTATCTACGGATCACGCGGGCGCCCCACGACCCACGACGACTACCGTCGCGCCGGACACAGCAACTCTGGCCGGGCCGAACACAGCAGACAAAGCTCTCTTGAGCTATGTCGTGATATTGCTCAATATAGAGGCGCCGCACACCCACTATGCTTCACAGATGAAGTAATGGATCATCAAATCCCTGAAGGGTTTAAACACGTGAACATTGAATGCTACGATGGCACAACAGACCCCGCGGTTTGGATCGAAGATTATCTCCACGCCATCAAGTATCTCCCACTCAAGCTTAAAGGACTAGCTCGGCATTGGCTTAACAGCTTGCCAGCAGAGTCAATTGGGTGTTGGGAGGACCTGGAAGCCGCATTTCTTGACAACTTCCAGGGCACATATGTGCGACCACCAGACGCCGATGACCTAAGCCATATAATTCAGCAGCCAGAAGAATTGGCCAGACAGTTCTGGACGATGTTCTTAACAAATAAAAATCAAATCGTCGACTGTCCGGATCCAGAGGCCTTCGCAGCCTTCAAACATAACATCCGCGACGAGTGGCTGGCCCGGCACCTAGGACAGGAAAAGCCGAAATCCATGGCCGTCCTCACATCACTCACCTAGGAGAGGACAGCTGGCTAGCTCGCAGTAACAACCTCCGCAAAAATTCTGGCAGTCCGGACAGCAAGGACCGCAACGGCAGGCCGCGTCGCAACAAAAACAAACGCCGTGTTAACGGCAATAACACTGAGGATACGGCAGTCAACGCCGAATTCAGAGGCTCTAAACCCGGTCAGCGGAAGAAGCCATTCAAAAGAACCACTCTGGGTCCATCCAATTTGGACCGAATACTCGACCGCTCTTGCCAGATACATGGCACCCCCGAAAAGCTAGCTAACCACAACAATAAGGATTGTTGGGTATTCAAATAGGCAGGCAAGTTAATTTCCGAAAACAATGACAAGGGGCTGCATAGCGATGACGAGGAGGAGACCCGGCCACAGAACAGTAGAGGACAGAAGGGCTTCCCCCCACAAGTGCAGACGGTAAACATGATATACGCAACCCACATACCCAAGAGGGAGAGGAAGCGTGCACTTAGGGACGTATATGCGATGGAGCCAGTCGCCCCGAAGTTCAATTCATGGTCCTCTTGCCCGATCACTTTCGATCGAAGGGACCACCCCACCAGTATCCGCCATGGCGGATTCGCCGCATTGGTTTTAGACCCAATCGTCGATGGATTTCACCTCACTAGAGTCCTGATGGACGGCGGGAGCAGCATGAACCTGCTTTATCAGGATATAGTGGGCAAGATGGGCATAGACCCCTCAAGGATTAAACCTACAAAGATGACCTTCAAAGGCGTCATACCAGGTGTCGAGGCCAATTGTACAGGCTCGATCACACTGGAAGTGGTCTTCGGATCCCCGGATAATTTCTGAAGCGAGGAGTTAATCTTCGACATAGTCCCGTTCCGAAGTGGCTATCACGCCCTGCTCGGACGAACCGCATTTACAAAGTTCAACGCGGTGCCGCATTATGCATACCTCAACCTCAAGATGCCAGGCCCTCGTGGAGTCATCATGGTCAACGAAAACACTTAACGCTCACTCCGAACGGAGGAACACACAGCGGCTCTCGCGGCAGAAGTACAGAGCAGCCTCTTAAGGCAATTTTCGAGTCCGGCCGTTAAACGACCGGACATGGCCAAACGCGCCCGGAGTAACATATGTCTAGACCACCTGGCACGTTCCGAGCACGCTTAGCAATGCGGCCCCAAACCCAGCCCTTGCATGATTACAAGACTAGCCCTCTGCGTACATCATTACGCTCTGGAGATACCTTGGGCATAGGGGGAGGGGCACGACCATGACAGGCCCAGAGTGCGGCTCAACCACACCAGGGGCTCCCAAGTGTGTCGCTCTTTTTCTTTTCCTTTTTTATTTTATCCACAGGACTCCATTCACCAGAGACCCTGTCCGGCGGAGAATCGGCCGAACTCACGATGCAACAGCCAGGGAGGGACAATGGCTACGACGAACACTCAGGTGGTCTCCATTATGAGCATTAAATCTGTTTAATACACCATTCTGCAGCCTACCCCTGGAGGGGGACATGTCTAATAGTCCAAACCCTTTCTTACCGCACTATTTGTATCGTTCTACACTCATAGCAGAATTCCTTGAATAAACAATGCATCACTTTTTGTTTATAATTGCATTCCTTTTTTTATGTTCATTTATGACGTCTTGCATCCGTACACTTTGGTACGGCCGAACACACCAGGGGCTTATGTTCCCCGCATTATGGTGTGAGAAGTCCGAACACTTTCACAAGTGCGGCACTCGAACTTATAGCATTATATGCATCGGCTCCGAATCATGTCTTGGGTCAATAGTTGGGTTTGCCCGGCTCCCATGTTTTGCTACCTTACGTTCCGTTCTATCGGCTAAGGTAGCAATGGGAGAACCACTGCGATTGCACCCCCGGTTGAGCTGGGCGAGCGCCTCAGTGGAGAAAGCTAAAACTGACCGTCATGATAAGGCGAGAGCTGGTCGCTGTTCGAGAGGTCTTTTCAAGTCCCTAAAGACTTATGCCGCTTAGAGCGAGGAACCGGCTCCGTCCGGCCCAGGCGTGGATAGCGCCCCGAACATGGTCTTCCGAACACTAGGGGCTTCGCCAAAATTTAAAATTATAGAATTCTATGGCTATGTGAGAGTGTTCAAGCATTATAAGTCCGGTTGCCTTGTTCATTGTGTTGAGCGCCTCCCTAGATGAACCCAAAAATGGGAACAAGAGCGCTCAAGTTTATCCCGAACACCCCAGCACTCGTGGCATGGGGGCTGAAGCCAACGACTTGCCATCTCTGAGATTTGATAAACGGCCGCACAGAAGGTAATATTTTAAATCAATAAGCGTTGCTTAGCGCATATGAACAAAGTTTTTAGCGCACAGGATAACACATTGCGAGTCTACTAAAAAATTACATCTCTGGGGCACTCATCCGCAATCTTGCGGGCACCCTTCAGGACACTCTTATAGTACATTTCGGGCGTACGATACTCCTTGCCCGCCGGCAGCGCGTCTGTCAGAAGCCTCTCAGCATCCAGCCTGCCCCAGTGCACCTTTGCGCGGGCAAGGGCCCGACGGGCACCTTCAATGCAGGCGTAGCGCTTGATGACTTCCACCCAAGGGCACTCATCCACCAGCCGCTGCACGAGGCCGAAGTAGCTCCCAAGCATGGCCTGTTCAGGCCATAGCCGGACTATGAGGCCCTTCATGGCCTGCTCGGCTACCTTTTGGAGCTCGACCAGCTGCTTCAGCTGGTCGCTAAGGGGCACCGGATGTCCGGCCTCAGCATACGGAGACCAGAAGACCTTCTTCGTTGAGCTCCCCTCCTCGGCCCGGTAGAATGCGGCGGCATCGGACACGCTGCGAGGCAGATCTGCAAACGCCCCTGGAGAGCTTCGAATTCGGGTAAGTAACAGGTAATTCACATTCACATGCTTGCTTTGCATGAAAAATGCCTTACCCGCCGCTATTTTCTTCACCGCCTCAATCTCCTGGAGGGCCTTATGGGCCTCGGCCTTAGCGGCTTTGGCACTTTCAAGAGCCGAGGCAAGCTCGGACTCTCGAGTCTTCGAGTCGTGCTCCAAACTCTCATGCTTTTCCATGAGAGCCTGGAGCTCTTGCCGCATCTCCGCCACCCGCGCCTCCTGCTTCTCTCACTCCGCTCATTCCGCGGCCGCATTATGTTCGGCCGCGGACACGGCCTCCTTCAGGGTCACCACCTCGTTCCTGGCCCCTGCAGTACCCATGTTATCCTTGTTATTTCTATTGCAACCAAAATCCTTTTCTGCAAGGTACAAATTTAGTACGGTGTTACTCACCTTCTTTGTCCTCGAGCTGCTTCTTGGCAAGGCCGAGCTCGTTCTCGGACCACTCGAGGTTCTGCTTCAAAGCATCGACCTCCGCAGTCATTGCGGCAGAGGTCAGCAGCGTAGCCTGCAAACCCATATTGACATAATTTTTAGAACTCCTGGGTATATCTTTTTTTTAGATCGTTAGTCCGGTTTTTCTTTCCGAACACCGAACCGAGCATCAGGGCCTACTGTCTATGCGGTATTACATTACATATTTTAAAACTTCTTACCTCAAAGCCTGTTAGAAGGCTGCTGCAGGCTTCGGTTAGCCTGCTCTTAGCAAGCTGAACCTTTTGAATCACCGCACTCATAATAGTGCGGTGTTCTTCCTCGATGGAAGTGCCGTTGAGCGCCTCCAACAAGTTGTCCGGCGCCTCCGGTTGGACGGAGGCTGCCGGTGTCACGGTCTTGCCCTTCTTACGAAGGGGCCGCCTGCCGGACTCCGGAACCACTGCGGGTTCCAGCGGGGAGTCTGGCACGAAGTCCGGGAGGTTGCCCTGTGGCACCTCCGGAGCCTCCCCCTCTTGGCGGGTCCCCTCCTGGGATCCCACCTCGGCGTCCTCAGCATCGCGAGGGGTGGAGGCGGTCGGAATGGAATCTACATCCGACGGAGCCAAGGACCCGCTGAATGAAGCGGGAAGATCCTCCTCGGCCGGACTACAGATAGTGTGCGGCATTAGAAGGACACTATGTGGCACAAAAGAGAAATTATAAATCATTCAGGAATCCGGATACTTACGATCTTGCCGGAGGCTTGGCCCTTGAGGGCCACCCTTCGTCGCGAATGTTGGCGTTGCCGGAGCTGTCCGGAGGAAGGGTCCTTCCCCTCTTGGACCCTTCGGCCTCCCCTGTTGGGGAAGCCTTCCACTTCCTCTCTCCCCCCTCCTGGGGAGAGTCCTCTTTCTCCTCCTCATCTTCGGGGGAGGAGTCCGCCTCAGAGCCATCGGACAATGAGTCCGATACCACCTGGCGCCGGGAACTCCTTCGGGTTCCCGTGGCCTTCTTCTTAGCCTTCTTCTCCGGCACCACATAAAGTGCCGGGACTAGCAGCCCCGTTAAACGGGTGTCCGCTGGGTCTTCGGGGAGGGGAGCCCGACAGTTAACCTGTCCGGACGTCCTCTGCCAGTCCTGTTAAAGGCATTGGGAATTTTAGATCCCACATAGAGTCAAACTATGAAAGAAATAAGTGTCCCATAAAGGATAACGTATCTTACCACACCGGCCGGGCGTTTCGTGCTGAATCCGCGATCTTCAGTTGCGGATGCGGGGGCTTCTCCGCCTTTGAACAGCACCCTCCAGGCAGCTTCGTACGTTGTGTCGAAGAGCCCGCTAAGGGTCCGGTGTTGTGCCGGATCGAACTCCCACAGATTCAAGGCCCGTTGTTGGCAGGGGAGAATCCGGCGGACAAGCATGACCTGGATCACATTGATGAGCTTGAGCTTCTTGTTCACCAGGGTCTGGAGATAGGACTGGAGTCCGGTCAGCTCCTCCGAACTGCCCCATAGCAAGCCCTTCTCTTTCCAGGAGGTGAGCTGCATGGGGGAACCAGATCTGAACTCGGGGGCCGCAGCCCATTTAGTGTCACGCGGCTCGGTGATATAGAACCACCCCGATTGCCACCCTTTGATGATTTCCACAAAGGCGCCCTCGAGACAG
Organism: Triticum aestivum; assembly: GCF_018294505.1. Lineage (NCBI taxonomy): Eukaryota > Viridiplantae > Streptophyta > Magnoliopsida > Poales > Poaceae > Triticum > Triticum aestivum. The sequence goes on from NC_057810.1 coordinate 275,245,433, forward strand.
AGGACGTTGGGCATTTTGCCCACCATGGCGCCTCCGCATTCCGCTTGGACGCCCTTCACTACCTTCGGCTTGACGTTGAAGGTTTTTAGCCACAAGCCGAAGTGGGGCTGGATGCAGAGGAAGGCCTCGCACAAGACGATAAATGCCGAGATGTTGAGGATGAAATTCGGCGCCAGATCGTGGAAATCCAGGCCGTAGTAGTACATGAGCCCCTGGACGAAGGGATGAAGTGGGAAGCCCAGTCCGCGGAGGAAGTGGGGAAGGAATACGACCCTCTCATGGGGCCTGGGGGTGGGGATGAGCTGCCCCTTGTCGGGCAGCCGGTGCGCGATGTCGCTGGACAGGTATCCGGCGCCGCGCAGTTTTTCGATGTGCCTATCCGTAACGGAGGAGACGATCCACTTGCCTCCCGCTCCGGACATGGCTGGAGAAGGTCGAGACGAGATGTGCGAACTTGGGCGCTGGAGCTCGAGTGCGCGGAGATGGATAAGCAAAGAAGGAAGAAGGCGTAGGTAAAAAAGGTGGATCCTGATCCCCTTATATATGGGCGGACGAAGACTATGCGTCCCCACCGGCCTGGTAAAACTCGCTTATCTCCCAAGCGCCACCATCAATGGCGCGGTTGGGTTACCCACGTCCGTATTGATGGGAATCCCGGAATAAGGGGAACACGATCTCTGCTTTGACAAGACGTGCCAAGTAAAGGCTTGGTAGTGGTATGACGCCACAAAATACGTCAGCAGATTGAACTTCTGTACATATTATTCTCTCTATGGTGGAATGTGGAATTTATTTTGCAGAGCCGGACACTATCCTGGTATTCACAATCTTCTATGAATTATTCGGAGGAGGAACCCGCCTTGCAATGCTGAACAATATGCGCGCCGGACTCATCGTCATTGAAGCCTGGTTCAGGGGCTACTGAGGGAGTCCTGGACTAGGGGGTGTCCGGATAGCCGGACTATAATCATCGGCCGGACTCCAAGACTATGAAGATACAAGATTGAAGACTTCGTCCCGTGTCCGGATGGGACTTTCCTTGGCGTGGAAGGCAAGCTTGGCGATACGTATATGTAGATCTCCTACCATTGTAACCAACTCTGTGTAACCCTAGCCCTCTCCGGTGTCTATATAAACCGAAGGGTTTTAGTCCATAGGACGAAAAACCATTACAACAATCATACCATAGGCTAGCTTCTAGGGTTTAGCCTCCTTGATCTCGTGGTAGATCCACTCTTGTACTACCCATATCATCAATATTAATCAAGCAGGAGTAGGGTTTTACCTCCATCGAGAGGGCCCGAACCTGGGTAAAAACATCGTGTCCCTTGTCTCCTGTTACCATCCGCCTAGACGCACAGTTCGGGACCCCCTACCCGAGATCCGCCGGTTTTGACACCGACACCCGCACTATAGATTCTATGGTGATACAAGTTCACGGAGATCTAACGGCCCATGGTAGGAGGTTTCAATATTTTTGCAATATACGGCTGAGAGAGTTTGGGAAATGCGCAGAAAGTACAAGTACTACACATGTGCCATCTGATCACTGATCATACAACCTAGATGCTCATATCACCGTAGCGGGTAATTAAGCTACGGGGAGCACCTAATATGAGCAACGGGGAGCCGCTGGATCCAAGATGCAGCAGCACACACAAGGCCTGAATGTTTTATTTGCAAAAAAACCTTTGGAGAGTTTGGAAATTGCGCATAATTACAAAGACTACTCCCAAGCCATTGGATCTCACTTCCAACGGTGTAAAAACTCGTATCACCATAGCATCTAAGCTGCGGGGTGGATGTGATATTCTATGCCGCTGTCATTTTTGTTCGTAAACTTGCAAAATACGTGTAACTCGTGTCGTTACTTGTCTAACCGCACAAAGTGTTTGTTCAAAAAAACCATCCTACACTGAAATATCGGAACAACACACGGGGGTCCCACTTGTAATTAATAAAATTTGGACCTAAAACTAACAAATCTTAAAGACGAGATTCGAACTGGCAACCTGGACTTCAAAGCGTAAGTCGATAGCCTGAAACAACAATGGTTGTTGGCTTTGTCCCATAACTTGATTTTATACAGTATTGCTTTGAGTAGAGTAGAGGGAGTGCCTCGTCAACACGTGCATGACCATTGACTCACTTACTAGTGGGTCCCAGGTCTGCGATCTCTCTCTTCTCTCCATCGTCTAACCTTTGCACGGGCACACACGAAGAGCGGCGCTACCTTGCGTCGTGTTATTACAACTAAAAAAAGCTTGGAAAATAGAAGAATCGCCTAGAACAAGAGACGTTGTGGCTGGTCGAGATGGAGCTAACCACATCTATCCTCCGTGTCACGTTAGCACGATGAAGCTGTGTGGCTACTGTGGTGTGACTGGCTGGGTCCCGAGGTCGAACCATAGGTATATTTTTACACGCACATTTTTCCTATGTGCCGAGATGTGGCACACCCTACCGCGCGGTTTCGGGGTCCTCCCGGGTGGTGCATGCATATATTATTCCTGGCGTGGGACGCCCTACCATGCATTTTCTGGGTCCTCCTCGTTCATAGCGCCGAAGCAAGTAAATGAGTCGTCAAATCACAAAAGACCACTGAGGGAGTCCTGGACTAGGGGGTGTCCGGACAGCCGGACTATCATCGTCAGCCGGACTCCAAGACTATGAAGATACAAGATTGAAGACTTCGTCCCGTGGCCGGATGGGACTTTCCTTGGCGTGGAAGGCAAGCTTGGCGATACGGATATGTAGATCTCCTACCATTGTAACCGACTCTGTGTAACCCTAGCCCTCTCTGGTGTCTATATAAACCGGAGGGTTTTAGTCCGTAGGACGAACAACCATTACAACAATCATACCATAGGCTAGCTTCTAGGGTTTAGCCTCCTTGATCTCGTGGTAGATCCACTCTTGTACTACCCATATCATCAATATCAATCAAGCAGGAGTAGGGTTTTACCTCCATCGAGAGGGCCCGAACCTGGGTAAAAACATCGTGTCCCTTGTCTCCTGTTACCATCCGCCTAGACGCACAGTTCGGGACCCCCTACCCGAGATCCGCCGGTTTTGACACCGACATTGGTGCTTTCATTGAGAGTTCCTCTGTGCCGTCACCGATAGGCTTGATGGCTCCTTCAATCAACAACAACGCCGTCCAGGGTGAGACTTTTCTCCCCGAACAGATCTTCGTATTCGGCGGCTTCGCACTGCGGGCCAATTCACTTGGCCATCTGGAGCAGATCGAAAGCTACGCCCCTGGCCATCAGGTCAGATTTGGAAGCCTAAATTTCACGGCGGATATCTGCGGAGACTTGATCTTCGATGGATCGGAGCCGCAGCCGAGCGTGCTGCACTGTCACGACGGGCATGATCTAGCTCTACCGCCGGACAGTACCTTGGAGGCCGCACATGAATCCGCTCCGACCCATAGTCCGGAGCCGATCGCGCAGATCGAGGACGGGTGGCTGGACACCGCCTCGGGAGCTGCAGCTTCCACGGTGATGGAGCCGAACACTGACCTTATCCCTTATAAAGCTCGTGACTCCAAGGTGCCGGACTCCGAACCTCCGGCGCCCCTGCCAATCGAATCTGATTGGGCGCCGATCATGGAGTTCACCGCTGCGGACATCTTTCAGCACTCACCCTTTGGCGACATCTTAAATTCACTAAAGCATCTCTCGCTATCCGGAGAGCCCTGGCCGGACTATGGCCAGGACGGTTGGGATGCGGATGACAAAGAAATTCAAAGCCCACCCACCACCCACTTTGTAGCCACTGTCGACGATCTAACCGACATGCTAGATTACGACTCCGAAGACATCGACAGTATGGACGATGATGCCGGAAACGATCAAGAACCAGCGCCTACAGGGCACTGGAAGACCACCTCGTCATACGACATATACATGGTGGACACCCCAAAAGATGGGGACGGCGAAGAAGGAGCGGAGGCAGATTCCTTAAAGAAACAGCCCAAGCGCCGGCGTCAGCGGCGCCGCTCTAAATCCCGCCGCAGTAAGAATGGAGATTCCGGCACAGGAGATAATAACACCCCAGAAAGTGCCGAAGATAATCCCCTCCAGCAAGATTCAGCGCAGGAGGATGCAGAAGCAAGCCCTCACGAGAGAGCGGCAGACGAAGAGGTCGAGGATGATAATTACATACCTCCCTCCGGAGACGAGGCAAGCCTCGACGACAACGAATTCGTCGTGCCTGAGGATCCCGTCGAACAAGAGCGTTTCAAACGCAGGCTAATGGCCACAGCAAATAGCCTAAAGAAAAAGCAGCAGCAGCTTCAAGCTGATCAAGACCTGCTGGCCGACAGATGGACCGAGGTCCTCGCGGCCGAAGTGTATGAACTCGAACGCCCCTCCAAGAGCTACCCAAAACGCAAGTTGCTCCCCCGACTAGAGGAGGAAGCATATATACCTTCATCACCAGCGCACAATACAGCAGACCGACCACCCCGTGGTCGGGACAGAGAGGCACCTAGGCCCTCCACCAAGACCGTACCCCGGCATCGCTCGAAAAGTACGAAGCCACGAGGGAACGCGCCGGACTTACGGGATATATTGGAGGACAAGGAAAGACAATCCAGATCTATCTATGGATCACGAGGGTGCCCCGGGACCCACGACGAATACCGTCGCGCCGGATACAACAACTCCGGCCGAGCCGAACACGGCAGACAACGCTCCCTTGAGCTACGTCGTGATATTGCTCAATACAGAGGCGCCGCACACCCGCTATGCTTCACTGACGAAGTAACGGATCATCAAATCCCTGAAGGGTTTAAACCCGTAAACATTGAATCCTACGATGGCACAACAGACCCCGCGGTTTGGATCGAAGATTATCTCCTTCATATCCATATGGCCCGCGGAGACGATCTCCACGCCATCAAATATCTCCCACTCAAGCTTAAAGGACCAGCTCGGCATTGGCTTAACAGCTTGCCCGCAGAGTCAATTGGGTGCTAGGAGGACCTGGAAGCCACATTCCTCGACAACTTCCAGGGCACATATGTGCGACCACCAGATGCCGATGACCTAAGCCACATAATCCAGCAGCCAGACGAATCGGCCAGGCAATTCTGGACACGGTTTTTAACAAAGAAAAATCAAATCGTCGACTGTCCGGATGCAGAGGCCCTCGCAGCCTTCAAACATAACATCCGCGACGAGTGGCTAGCCCGGCACCTAGGACAGGAAAAGCCGAAATCCATGGCAGCCCTCACATCATTAATGACCCGCTTCTGTGTGGTAGTGGATAGCTGGCTAGCTCGCAGTAACAACCTCAGTAAAAATGCTGGCAGTCCGGATACTAAGGACTACAACGGCAGGTCGCGTCGAAGCAAAAAAACAAACGCCGCGTTAACGGCGACAACAATGAGGATACGGTAGTCAACACCGGATTCTGAGGCTCTAAACCCGGTTAGCGGAAGAAGCCATTCAAAAGAACCACTCCGGGTGGACCAAATACTCGACCGCTCATGCCAGATACGTGGCACCCCCGAAAAGCCAGCTAACCACACCAACAGAGATTGTTGGGTATTTAAGCAGGCAGGCAAGTTAATTGCCGAAAACAATGACAAGGGGCTGCACAGCGACGACGAGGAAGAAACCCGGCCGCCGAACAATAGAGGACAGAAGGGTTTCCCCCCACAAGTGCGGACGGTAAACATGATATACGCAACCCATATACCAAGAAGGGAGCGGAAGCGTGCACTAAGGGACGTATATGCGATGGAGCCAGTCGCCCCGAAGTTCAATCCATGGTCCTCTTGCCCGATCACTTTCGATCGAAGAGACCATCCGACCAGTATCCGCCATGGAGGATTCGCCGCATTCGTTTTAGACCCAATCGTCGATGGATTTCACCTCACGAGAGTCCTGATGGACGGCGGCAGTATCCTGAACCTGCTTTATCAGGATACAGTGCGCAAGATGGGCATAGACCCCTCAAGGATTAAACCTACAAAGACGACCTTCAAAGGCGTCATACCAGGTGTTGAGGCCAATTGTACAAGCTCAGTCACACTGGAAGTGGTCTTCGGATCCCCGGATAATTTCCAGAGCGAGGAGTTAATCTTCGACATAGTCCCGTTCCGCAGCGGCTATCACGCTCTGCTCGGACGAACCGCGTTCGCAAAGTTCAACGCGGTGCCGCATTACGCATACCTTAAGCTCAAGATGCCAGGCCCTCGTGGAGTAATCACAGTGAACGGAAATATGGAACGCTCCCTCCGAACGGAGGAACATACAGTGGCTCTCGCGGCAGAAGTACAGAGCAGCCTTCTAAGGCAATTTTCGAGTCCGGCCGTCAAACGACCGGACACGGCCAAACGCGCCCAGAGCAACATCAATCAAGACCACCTGGCATGATTCCAGCACGAATAGCAATGCGGCCCCAACCCCAGCCCTCGCATGATTGCAAGACCAGCCCTCCGCGTACATCATTACGCTCTGGAGATACCATGGGCATAGGGGGAGGGGCACGACCACAACAGACCCAGAGTGCGGCTCGACCACACCAGGGGCTCCCAAGTGTGTTGCTCTTTTTATTTTTATTTTCCTTCTTTTTATACACAGGACTCCGTTCACCAGAGGCCCTGTCCGGCAGCGAACCCGCCGAACTCACGATGCAACAGCCAGGGAGGGAAAAAGGCTGCGACGAACACTCAGGTGGTCTCCATTACGAGCATTAAATTTGATTATATACACCAGTCCGCAGCCCACCCCTGGAGGGGGACATGTTTAATTAGTCCAATCCCTTGCTTACTGCACTATTTGTATCATTCCACACTCATAACAGAATTCCTTCAGTAAACAATGCAGCACTTTTTGCCTATAATTGCATTACTTTACATATATGTTCATTAATGACATCTTGCACCCGTATATTTTGGTACGGCCGAATACACCAGGGGCTTATGTTCCCCGCATTATGGTGTGATAAGTTCGAACACTTTCACAAGTGCGGCACCCCGAACTTATAGCATTATATGAATCGGCTCCGAATCATGTCTTGGGTCAATAGTTGGGTTTGCCCGGCTCCCATGTTTTGGTACCTTACGTTCCGTTCTGTCAGCTAAGGTAGCACTGGGAGAACCACTGCGATTGTGCCCCGGTTGAGCTGGGCGAGCACCTCAGTGGAGAAAGCTAAAACTGACTGCCATGATAAGGCGAGAGACTGGTCGCTGTTCAAGAGGTCTTTTCGAGTCCCTAAAGACTTATGTCGCTTCGAGCGAAGAACCGGATGATGTCCGACCAAGGCGTGGATAGCGCCCTGAACTTGGTCTTCCGAATACTAGGGGCTTCACCGAAATTTAAAATTATAGAATTCTATGGCTAAGTGAGAGTGTTCAAGCATTATAAGTCCGGTTGCCTTGTTCCTTGTGTTGACCGCCTCCCTAGATGGACCCAAAAATGGGAACAAGAGTGCTCAAGTTTATCCCGAACACCCTAGCACTCATGGTATGGGGGCTGAAGCCGACGACTTGCCATCTCTCAGATTTTATAAACGGCCGCACAGAAGGTAATATTATAAATCAATAAGCGTTGCTTAGCACATATGAACAAAGTTTTCAGTGCACAGGATAACACATTGCGAGTTTACTCAATAATTACATCTCTCGGGCACTCATCCGCAATCTTGCGGGCACCCTTGAGGACAGTCTTATAGTACATCTCGGGCGTACAATACTCCTTGCCCGCTGGCGGCGCATCAGTGATAAGCCTCTCCGCATCCAGCGTGCCCCAGTGCACCTTTCCGCGGGCAAGGGCCCGACGAGCACCTTCAATACAGGCGGAGTGCTTGATGACGTCCACCCAGGGGCACGCATCCACCAGCCGCCGCACGAGGCCGAAGTAGCTCCCAGGCATGGCCTCTCCAGGCCACAGCCGGACTATGAGGCCCTTCATGGCCTGCTCGGCTACCTTGTGGAGCTCGACTAGCTGCTTCAGCTGGTCGATAGGGGGCACCGGATGGCCGGCCTCAGCGTACTGAGACCGGAAGACCTTCTCTGTTGATCTCCCCTCCTCGTCTCGGTAGAATGCGGCGGCATCGGGCACGCTGCGAGGCAGATCTGCAAACGCCCCTGGAGAGCTCCGAATTCGGGTAAGTATCAGGAAGTTTACATTAACATGCTTGCTTTGCATGAAAAATGCCTTACCCGCCGCTATTTTCTTCACATCTTCAACCTCCTGAAGGGCCTTACGGGCCTCGGCCTTGGCGGCTTTGGCACTTTCGAGAGCTGAGGAAAGCTCAGACTCTCAAGTCTTTGAGTCACGCTCCAAACCCTCATGCTTCTCCATGAGAGCCTGGAGCTCTTGCCGCACCTCCGCCACCCGCGCCTCCTGCTTCTCTCGCTCTGCCCGTTCCGCAACCGCATTGCGTTTAGCCGCAGACACAGCCTCCTTCAGGGTTGCCACCTCGTTCGTGGCCCCTACAGTACCCACGTTATCCTTGTTATTTTTATTGCAACCTAAATCCTTTTCTGTAAGGTAACTATTCAAAGTGGTGTTACTCACCTTCTTTGTCCTCGAGCTGCTTCTTAGCACGGCCGAGCTCTTGCTCGGACCGCTCGAGGTCTTGCTTCAAAGCACCGACCTCCGCAGTCAGTGCGGCAGAGGTTAGCAGCGCAGCCTGCAAACCCATATTGACATAATTTTTAGCAACCCTGCGTATATCTTTTTAGATCCTCAGTCCGGCTTTTCTTTCCGAACACCGAACCGAGCATCAGGGGCTATTGTCTATGCGGTATTACATTGCATATTTTTTACTTCTTACCTCAAAGCCTGTTAGAAGGCTACTGCAGGCTTCGGTCAGCCCGCTCTTGGCGAGCTGAACCTTCTGAATCACCGCACTCATGATAGTGCGGTGTTCTTCCTCGATGGAAGCGCCTTTGAGCACCTCCAACAAGCTGTCCGGCGCCTCCGGTTGGATGGGGGCCGCCGGCGTCACGGCCTTGCCCTTCTTGCGAAGGGGCCGCCTGCCGGACTCCGGAACCACTGCGGGTTCCGGCGTGGAGTCCAGCGCAAAGACCGGGAGGCTACCTTGCGGCGCCTCCGGAGCCTCCTCCTGATGGGTCCCTTCCTGGGATCCCACCTTGGCGTCCTCAGCGTCGCGAGGGGTGGAGGCAGTCGGGATGGAATCCACATCCGACGGAACCAACGACCCGCTCGATGAAGCGGGGAGATCATCATCGGCCGGACTGAAGGCAGTGTGCGGCATTAGAAGGACACTATGTGACACAAAAGAAATTACAAATCATTTAGGAATCCAGATACTTACGATCTTGCCGGAGGCCTGGCCCTTGAGGGCCACTCTTCGTCGTTAAGGTTGGCGTTGGCGGAGCTGTCCGGGGGAATAGTCCTTCCCCTCTTGGACCCTTCGGCCTCCCCTGTCGGGGAAGCCTTCCTCTTCCTCTCTCCTTCCTCTGGGAGAGATTCTTCTTCCTCCTCCTCACCTTCGGGGGAGGAGTCCACCCCGGAATCATCGGACACCTGAAAACGGGAACTCTTTCGAGTACCCATGGCCTCCTTCTTGGCCTTCTTCTCCGGCACCACATGCGGTGCCGGAACCAGCAGCCCCGCTAGACGGGCGTCTACTGGGTTTTCTGGCATGGGAGCCGGGCAGATGATCTGCTCGGCCTTCTTCATCTAGTCCTGTCAAAGGAAAAGGGAGATTGGAGCCCGCCTAAGGTCAAACTATTAAAAACAAGTGTCCCGTAAAGGGGTAGAATCACTTACCTCGTCAGCTGGACGCTGTGAGCGAAATCCGCGATCTTCAGTGGAGGATGCGGGAGCTTCGGCGCCCTTAAACAACACCCTCCAGGCGCCTTTGTACGTCGTGTCGAAGAGCCCGCTCAATGCCTGGTGCTGTGCCAGATTGAACTCCCACAATTTAAATGCCCGTTGTTGGCAGGGGAGAATCCGGCGGATGAGCATGACTTGGACCACATTGACAAGCCTGAGCTTCTTGTTCACCAGCTTCTGGATACAGGCTTGGAGTCCTGTCAGCTCCTCCGAACTGCCCCATAGCAAGCCCTTCTCTTTCTAGGAGGTGAGCTGCATAGGGATACCAGATCTGAACTCGGGGGTTGCCGCCCACTTAGGGTCGCGCGACTCGGTGATGTAGAACCACCCCGATTGCCACCCCTTGACGGATTCCACAAAGGCCCCTTCGAGCCAGATGACGTTGGGCATCTTGCCCAACATGGCGCCTCCGCACTCCGCTTGAGTGCCCTTCACTACCTTCGGCTTGACATTGAAGGTCTTGAGCCACAAGCCGAAGTGGGGCTGGATGCAGAGGAAGGCCTCGCACACGACGATAAACGCCGAGATGTTGAGGATGAAGTTCGGCGCAAGATCATGGAAATCCAGGCCGTAGTAGAACATGAGCCCCCGGACAAAGGGGTGAAGTGGAAAGCCCAGTCCGCGAAGGAAATGGGGAAGGAACACGACCCTCTCATGGGGCCTGGGGGTGGGGATGAGCTGCCCCTTGTCGGGCAGCCGGTGCGCGATGTCGCTGGACAGATATCCGGCGCTGCGCAGTCTTTCGACGTGCCCCTCCGTAACGGAGGAGGCCAACCATTTGCCTCCCGCTCCGGACATGGTCGGAGAAGGTCGAGACGAGATGCGCGGACTTGGGCGCTGGAGCTCGAGTGCGCAGAGATGGATAAGCAAAGGAGGAAGAAGGCGTAGGTAAAAAGGGTGGATCCTTATCCCCTTATATATGGGCAGACGAAGACTATACGTCCCCACCGGCCTAGTAAAACTGGCTTATCTCCCAAGCGCCACCATGAATGGCGCGGTTGGGTTACCGACGTCCGTATTGATGAGAATCCCGAAATAAGGGGAACACGATCTCTGCTTCGACAAGACGTGCCAAGGAAACCGCTTCGCTAAACACGCTGAGGTGGTATAATGAAAAATGATTCAAGTAAAGGTTTGGTAGTGGTGTGACGTCACGCCACAAAATACGTCAGCAGATTGAACTTGTGTACATATTATTCTCTCTACGGTGGAATGTGGACTTTATTTTGCAGAGCCGGACACTATCCTGGTGTTCACAATCTTCTATGAATTATTCGGAGGAGGAACCCGCCTTGCAATGCCGAACAATATGCGGGCCGGACTCATCGTCATTGAAGCCTGGTTCAGGGGCTACTGAGGGAGTTCTAGACTAGGGGGTGTCCGGACAGCCGGACTATCATCGTCAGCCGGACTCCAAGGCTATGAAGATACAAGATTGAAGACTTCGTCCCATGTCCGGATGGGACTTTCCTTGGCGTGGAAGGCAAGCTTGGCGATACGGATATGTAGATCTCCTACCATTGTAACCGACTCTGTGTAACCCTAGCCCTCTCCGATGTCTATATAAACCGGAGGGTTTTAGTCCGTAGGACGAACAACCATTACAACAATCATACCATAGGCTAGCTTCTAGGGTTTAGCCTCCTTGATCTCATGTTAGATCCACTCTTGTACTACCCATATCGTCAATATCAATCAAGCAGGAGTAGGGTTTTACCTCCATCGAGAGGGCCCGAACCTGGGTAAAAACATCGTGTCCCTTGTCTCCTGTTACCATCCGCCTAGACGCACAGTTCGGGACCCCCTACCCGAGATCCGCCGGTTTTGACACCGACAACCACCTTTCCCACCGAGTACATCAGTGAAGCACGGTGGCTAGCTAGTTGGGCTAGTTCGACCGATTAGCTAGGCCACCGCCACATTTGTTTTTCGCCCCTTTTTTTGTCTACTTGCGGATAGGTAAATTTAAATATCCACCACGGCGTTGCTCTGATGTTTGGGTACGGTTGATATTTAATCTTTTGATTGACGGGAGCAGGCGCGGTAGGATTTTTAATTTTTTTATTGACGGGAGTAGGCGCGGCAGCAATTAGTCATGATGACTCCACCTGTAAAACCCACTGCTCCCTGATGTGAGAAGTCGTCGACTGGTGTTTTACCATGGTGAAAACCAAAAGATTCCCCGCTCCTCGGCTGGTTCCCTCCGCCTTCCTGTAGATTGAATTGCCTTTCAGTCGTTTCGCCTCCTTTGCTTCCTCTCCCCATTGCTTCTAACTGGTGCCATGGCGGCGCAACAGATCACGGAGTCCGAGGTGAGGCACATGACACAGGAGGTCCCGGCCAAGGATGCGGAGCTTAGGGCCAAGGACGTGGAGCTTCGTGAGCTTAAGGAGGAGAGGAGTGCCATGCTCCTCCGTTATGTGCGGGAGTTCACAGAGCTTCAAAAGCGGCAGGCGTCCACCACAAAGATGCTCAAGGTTTCAGTGGTGTTGCTGCAGAAAGCGGGAGATATGATAGACCATCAGGGGAGCCGGCTGGAGCGCGAGCGGGCCGATCGCGACGAGGTCCAGGATCGCCTCAGCCACTTGCCGAACCAAGTTGCCACACATGTGTTGCGGCTGCGCGATGCCTGCCGTTGTGCCAGCGCGATCATGCCGGCCGTCAGGCTAAACCCGTTCGACCACCCGGTTGACTTCAACGAGCTTCGGCTTCCTGACCTGGTCTCCTTCTTCACCTATATCTCTGAGGAGCTGAGCCGTCTCCATGCGATGGTGGGGGCTGAGCTGGACAAGGAGGGGTTGCAGGCTGCCGTCACCGTTGCCGGGCGAATCCTTTCAGGCCTTCATCACCGGAATCCATTCGTGCCATTGAACGCCGTCTTTGACGAGCTAGCTCCCGTCGACCGGGATCGGGCTCTGTGGGCGGTTGCACCCTACATCACCAACGTCGTGTGCCTCGAGAAGCGGAGGGACTTCAGTGGTGTTTAGGCGCCCTCTGCATGGGAATGTCCATGTCTCAGTGCAACATGACCATTGGATCAAACTCAGACGGTGCAAATCAGTCACTATAGCACAAAGCGTGTGGGTGTGTTTGGTTGCATTCTCATCTCAATATACTTGTTTCCTCTTCGTGTATTTGTGTTAACCTACTAGTGTGGACTCATGCACCCTTCATGCGCTCTGCCAAACACCCAAGAGTGGGTCGAGAAGGGAACTTTTGCTCCCATCCCGTGCACCCTTCATACACCCTGCCTAACACTATTCGTGCTTCATATGGTTCATGTTTCATGGAGTACTGTAGCACCATACTCTCCGTGCGCTGTAGACCTAGTTCTGTTAACATTGATCTCACCGTTCATTCTCGACCGGACAGTCAAAAAAGCGGTACTATGTTACTACATTATCGTTACTATAGTTGACATGCGCACAACATCATATATTATCGTCATATCTTACTACACTAGCAACAAGATTATGTAGTGCTGACGTATGAACCACTGCACATGCCTAGTAGTAGGAGCATTGTGTATGTTCAAGTGGCTGTTGTGTTTCGCACTCCTCCGTTGTAAGAGTGGAAACGCTTGCTTTAATCATATTTTTTAAAAACAGTGGACACGCTCTACCATGCGGATCCTCCTCCAGCCATGCACTAAATTACTCACTTTCGCCGATGTTTGGGACAACCAGCATCTGGGTCTACCAGCCATGCACTAAATTACTCCGTAGTAGAGTGATGGTAGACTACCCCTATCGAAGCGCCACAGTAATGCCCAATGAACCGTCAAATCATAAAACCCCCTCCTTTCCAGCAGTAAGTTGGACGGACGAAGAAACCATCATTTCACTCTTCTCTCTCAACTTCCTCTCTTGAAGAAAACCCCCACTCGCTTCATTTCTCCCTGATCTTGTTCCTCATTTCACTCTTCTCTCTCAGCTTCCTCTCTTGGATGGACGCTGGAGCACCGGCTGACGTGATGTCTATGTCTCTGGCCAAAACCGTCGAGGATCATGGTACAAAGAAGCGCAAGCACCCTGCCGAGACTACCGCAGACAAGCTCAAAGCCATCGCCCTATTCAAGCCCCCCTCTCCGGGATCCCTCATTAAGCAAGTCCAAGTAATATCTCTTCTTGACGATCTTTTTCTCCATCTTGATCGTGTTTTTTCATCTGAAACGCGGTACTAGTACTAGTAGTACAACTTTCTAGGTGATCTTGCATGTGATTTTAATGCGCCAAATGACGGTTCTAAATTCCTCTTTTGACCAAAACATGCGAGTGGTTGACACTTATTTCTTATAGATTACTTTCAACTACCCCCTCTGTCCCAAATTTCTTGTCTTAGATTTTTCTAGATACGGATGTATCTAATACTAAAATGTGACTTGATACATCCATATCTAGACAAATGTAAGATAAGAATTTTGGGATGGAGGGAGTACTTTATGAACATCAATGCTACCTTTGAAGAGGGTATATTTGCCTCAGTAACTTGTGTTATGGGTATTGCAAGTAATCCCTCTGCTCTCATGCCTTTCAATACGTTTTCTAGTGTCTTTGTTCACTCATTTATATGCGTATATGTAGTCATATATGGAGTATAATATTGAAAATCATCTTATATTTCTGAACGGAGGTAGTAATAAAATATGGTTTCTGTTTGAATTAGAACCAGGTCCGCGGTGGAGATGAAGTTCTCAAAGTCATGCCATGTGAACTGGAAGACCCGAGGATGAGTTCTACTGCTAAACTATCCAGCTGCTGTGTCCTTGTCGCCACGTGTCCTGAACTAGTGTTTTCATGTAGCATTGCTGTCAGGCGTGTTCTCGAGGCTGTACTTGACCACAACAATTTCCTGTCTATACCTTCGATTACGAAGGGTGTGGTTCTTGTAAAGCTTCCCAACAACTCTGTTAGGTTCTCCAAGGTTGACGAGATGGTGATGGTGCATGTAGACATCTCTCACGAAGTCCATGGCCTAGTAAGTTATGCGTGGTTCATCCCATAGGTCGGTGGCAAGAAATAGTCTGCAGAATTTAATTAGTGCAACTTTGCTTGTCTGTAGTAAATACTATTGTTCAGTATTTGATTTGTGTTTGTGAACCCTATATTGTTTATTAGTACTGCCACTTTTGGTGTGTGGTCAGTCCTGAAAACGGTCTATATTAATGTCTGTCCACTCAATTCAGTCTGTATATTTTGAAGTATCCAAATCATCTTTTTTGTGACGACGGTTTATAAATTATGGTTACACTCCAATATATGTATGCATTGCATGGTTTATCGCACCCACCAGGATTTCCATTCCCATGGATGTTTGGTCCATATGATTTGTCACGACCATTGGACTGTCCTACTTGTGGGAGTAGGCAGGGCCCCTGCATGACACCCGTAGTCCGACGATCAATCTTCTATTTAGTACTTCAACATAGTGATTTCCTGGTAAGGATTCACTCATGTCACATCAAGTAAACCTTATTGATTTACTGTCTAAATCTTATTGATTTAATGTCATATTTTCTTTCTTTTCCTGCAATTTTGCGATGCAGGTTTTGCCATGTGACATTCATCACAGAATAAACCGTTTGGTTTGCTCTACGACGGCTATTTTTGCAGGTTTCACTTCTGATGTTGTGTCAATAATGAAGGCACTATCCATCACTTATATTACTGGAAAAAATTGGATCAGTATGTTGTCTGAGTACAAGCTGAATCCCTATGATTAACTGCAGTTTGGTTTAACAAAAACGCCATAATTAGTCCTTCTCGCATTTAAAAGAAATGAAGAAAAAAAACTGGATCACGGTCACGGCTCCTAGTCAAGTTAGAAAGCTGATCATAGCAGACCAGAAACGATCGATGCTGTCTCGCACATCGGTACCACCTTCAGCAACGGATCGAGCACCGGCAGTTGCTCTAGCACTGACAGCGGCAGCAGCTCAGTCTGATACAGAAGAGGATTGGGCACCGGCCGCGTTAGTGGATCAGGCTGATCTACCGGAGGATCGGGCATCGACACCGGCACCTGCTCCGACACCGGCACCAGCTCTACAATGAGCACCATCTCCGGCAGCAGCGGCGGCTTCGGCACCTGCACCAACACTTGCACTTGCATCTACTCTGGCCCGTGTAGCGGAAACCGAACGAGTAGTTGCACCGGCAACGGACTGGGCTATAGTTCGCACTTCGTATACCAAAGTCCTTACAAAAACCGACATGTCCACCTTCTTGGTAAGCATTGGCCGCCCAAGTGCTTCGTTCTTTTTTCTTTCCATGTTGTTTCACATGATTCACTATGTTGATCTAACTGTTTGGGCATGTCTTCTTGTTAGCAAACATAGAATTCCTAGAGCAACGAGGGAGTCGTTCAACAATCCGGGCGACCGCGGCCAAGTTTCTCTTACCATGCGCAACCTTGGTGTGAATGAACCTGCTCAATATACCGTAAGTACAAAGGATGGTCGCATGATGATTGATGCTAAAGGATGATCAAGGTTCAAATCTAAATTATATCTTGCAGTAGGGGATGATGTCAAAATCGAACTTTCCCTGCAAGGAGAGCTGGTCCAAATCAACTTTGAAATTCTTCAGTAGCAGCACGCAACTATCGAACTGATCTATCTTCCGAGAGATTTTGATGTAATAATATGGCATGGTGAAACAAGTGTCTTGTGTGTATAAGTAGTACGACAGTATTATTTAGCACATGGTATATCATTGATAGAATTGCAACTCTCATCACTGGTTAGGAACTGTCGTTCGATTTCATTCCAACAGCTGACGTGCTTTATTCAATTTTGTGTATTCGCCTTGCGGAAGCATCTAAAACCAGCGCCGTACCGCTCGCTTGCAATATGAAAAGCGTTGAGGTAGAACACATGGGCCCCCACACATGCAGGGTGGGCCTGCGGCCCAAAGTCCAAAACCATGAGCCTGTCTGAGTATTATATTCTCAGCTGAACCCCGTGCGTTGCACGTAACATCAAGATGCATTTGTATGAGTATTTTATCTTGTGAGAGAAAAGGATGAATGAGGGAAGGCCTTATTTGCAAATGTGGAGAGGTGTGTGGGTACCTTTTTGCAAAATGCCATAGTTTCCTTCCTATCCGTCAGATATAAATCGGACGGCCTATATTGCAGGATGGCAGGCACACCGTCATCACCAACTCGTCTATATTGTGTTGAAAACAACTCTATTTTTTATAATTATATATGTTATATATATTCCCCTTGATTTTTCTTATGTATAAATTTGTGATATAAAAGATTTGTAAATTTACAAGGGAGTATCTCTCTGTCAAAAATATATTTATGTGTAACTAGTTACTCCTGTCTTTCTACTTCCTGTCGCTGATATGTGGGGCATCCAGCAACGGGGTCCACGTGCCATATGCAAAAATTAGAGTGCACAACTGCACGGTAGACATACCCCAGTCATAGCGCCGCAGTAATGCCCAATGAGCCGTCAAATCACAACCCCCCTTTCCAGCGTTAGCAGTAAGATGAAGTGACAATATTTCACTGGGCCCGAATACCCTTCTCCCTCGTCTGCTTGTTCAGAGAAAACCCCCTCTCGGCGATTGCATAGGGTTTTCTCATGGAGAACCAGGTACGAATTCTTCATCCATCCCCGATAAATCCAAGTCCCTTGGTCGCATGTAATCCTAAGATGGCAGCCGCCGCCGTTGATGCATTTTTCTTCCTACTGAATCTAGTGTGTTTCATTTGCAGTGCCCAAAGTGCAAGGACCCTACAGGTTTCTATGCCCTCGGCGAGACGCCACACTTGTTCCTTCTCATCCTAACACAGGATTTTAAAACACGCATAGTATGTTCCTAGAATCATCTTTTCTATCCGGGAGGGTGGGGTTTTTTTGAACATGCTATCGACTAATTTGGAAATTTGGATTGCTATATTTGGATAAAAGGTACTACTAGTATGATGGTCAACACTGACATGAAGGAGGAAGTTATTTCTATATTTGGATAGGGAATACATTGTGTTCTCATATTATTTTTCCTACAGTGCATTATTTGCTCTGCGAGAACACATGTACTCAAGATGCTCGGCCTTGCCATAACTAAATACACCAGTTTAATGGTCACAGTGAAGACAATCCATGGATATAAGTTCCATGTTGGGTTCATGAACCAAGAAGGTCACTGCTTTTTTTATGGCCGAACTTGGATAAACTTTCTCAAGTGTTACGGACTGAAAGTTGGCGCACGAATGTTGATGGAAATAGCAGAACGTGGTCTCATCTTCATTGCGATCTTCCACCCCGACGTCGTTCCAATTGTTCATCCATGTTAGTTTTGTATCTAGTTCTTGCTTGTTGCCTCGATTACTTCTTAATCCACCTATCTGTCTAACTAATCACAATTTAACTTTAGAAGTAGCAACGAATCTCTCACGAAGATGCTACTTCTAACTAATATTTTCTTATAATTGGTAGCACGTGTAGGTTTTTTCAGAGTTAAGCAGGATGCTCGTTTGTTATTCTGTAATAACTCGGCTATTACTGATGGCACTGAAATTGACCGGGACGAGATCCACAAGTTCCTACACTTTGATCATCGGCTTGAGGTCCTTGTAGGGCGTTTCAATGGTGGAAGGCCACGTGGGATATGTGTGCCACTGCTGCACTCGTTGAACATGTCCAACTGTGTCGAGAAACTTATGGTACGAGCTGTTTTCTGTTATATATGTTGTTCATAAACTATTGCTTATACACAGTTTTACAGTTGTGATCTTCTTGAAACAGAAACTACCCAGTTCTATTGTTCCTATATAGATGCCTGACCATGGCCGGCTCAGACTTGCGTTTGGTCACAACATGATGTTTATGTTGACCTACTCCATTCCTCTTGGAGGTGAAAAGATACTTATTCATGGGTGGTCTCAAATAATGAAGGCCCGTCCATCTTGGAGAATAGGGCAGAAGATTATGTTCATGCTTTTCTAAGGCTCTAAAGCGAATATCCTGTTTATTGACCACATTGCGAGATGAAGCCGCTTTCAGAAGGTTGTGGATGCGCGGGGTGGCGCCTGGGCCTTGTCCTGGGGTTTGGCGGCCTCAACCTTTGTTAACAGTAGGCAAAGTAGCACTGTTTGAGGCGTGCTTTGTACGGTTGAACCTGTATAAGTACTCATACTGCTTTCAACTTTGGTTGTTAAGTGCCCCTGCTGGTTTCAGTTAAGGTTGTCAAGTACTCCTGCTACTTTTACAGTCTGTCGTGTTTCTTTAGTCCTATCTTCCTCCAGCCGCCAAAACCAAACCAGCACTGGCGGGGCCGCCTGCTTCCACCTCCCACGGCTGGCTGCACCTCAGCACACACATCACCGCCCCATCGTCTCGTAAATCGTTCACGCCAACGTCCGAGGCATCGCCGTCGTCCTTCGCGCGCTTTGGTGCGCTCGCCGCGGCACTGCCCTCTCGCGTTGTCAACATGGTCAACAAACAACAGGAATCGGCAGAAGTACGTGGAGAGGATGATAGTAGGGGCCCACCATGTCAGCGTATTGAAAAATAAAATGCTTCCTCCTAGTGTTTTCCTGACATTTGGGACCCACGACATTGTCAGCATATATAGTCAATAGACAAGAGAACAGCACAAGATCGGCTGACACCTGGCACGTAGCTGCTCGAGCAGTATTTTTTTTGTTATTGTTGAGACAGAGCAGGGTTTGAACTGGGCTGTGGCCTGTCTAGCCCAGGCTTTATTTTATGTTAACCATGTGACCAGCCCAGCTATTTTTTCTTTGTGAAAATGAGACGACTTTATTATTTCTGAAGAATACCCAATCCAGGCCTACTAATTTTTCTACGCCCTGATGGGCTGCAAATCTTTCAAGACACCTGCAAATCTTGAAAGTAATATGAAATGGGTTGTAAATATAAAAACAGATGACAAATTGGTAATTACGTTATAATTTCTAAAAAAAATCACATTTTCAGATTCCTATTTCTCTGGGCATTAACCTAATTCAAATATATCTTCAAAGTAATATAAATCTGGCTTGACATTTTGGTATTAAAAATAGTTTGGAACCCACAGAAATATGCAAAATTGACCCTGGCCAACCAAAAAAATAGACAGCAATAAATTGCATAAGAAGTTGCAATGAGCTATATATAAATTATTAAAAAAAGAGGGAATGGTCTGACTTGTGGGCTTGTTAAGTTGACGCGTATGCACGATTTTTTTAGTTATTATATACTCAACAAATGATTCTAGCAGACGTAACCGTTGGATGTCAATCCAATGGCTGTCGTGTTTCTTCAATCTCTGAACTTCTTGCTCCAGCCGCCAAAGCAGCGCCGGCGGGACCGCCTGCTCCCGCCTCCCGTGGCCGGCTGTGCTGCCGCGCAGGCCTCACTGCCCCCTACTACTTGTCTACTCCCACCGCTGTCCAGGGCATCCCTCTACTCACCCACACCCCCTGTTATTCTACGGCGACGGCAGCCTCACACCGCAGCCGAACCAGTGAACCCTTGTACTCCTCTCCGCACGGGCTTCCACTTCCGCGTCTTCCCCGGCTCTGCGTCATCCCCTTCCTAGGCCTCGCCGTCGTCCACCGCCCTGGTGCTCTCGGTGCGGCGTGGTCAATGTGGTCAATGACCGACTTCCATCGAAAGAGTATTGTATGTGGAGAGGCTGACAGCTCGGTCCATGGCAGCCGCAAGGAAGTGCCTTCTTATTACGCGGAAAATAATTATTCCTCCACCTGACAGCAGTTACCAACCGGACGGGCCACCGTATTTATCAAAAAAGTTTCCCCCC
>NC_057810.1:275266366-275286482 GCF_018294505.1 Triticum aestivum
GCCTCCTTATTATGCACAAAAAAAATGAATACTCCCCCTGCTAGCTGGGACCCACCTTGGTGGGAGGCTGACTCGTGGGCCTACTAAGTTGACTGGGACGGAGGCCTTTGTCAACTTAGTCAATATGAACGATTCTAGCTCCAGTGACCGTACGATGTCCATCCAACGGCCGTACTTCTTCTTCAACCTCTGGTCTTCTTGCTCCAGCCGCCCAAAGCAGCGCCGGTCGTGCCGCATGCTCCTGCCTCCCGTGGCCGGCTGTGCTGCCGCAGAGGCCTCACTGCCCCTACTATTCCAACCGCTGGCTAGGCCCTGCGGCAACGGAAGCCTCACACCGCAGCCGAACCAGTGAACCCTCGTACTCCTCTCCGCGCGGGCTTCCACGGTCGCGTCTTCCCCGGCTTCGCATCGTCCTCTTCCTAGGCCTCGTCGTTGTCCACCGCCCTGGTGCTCTCCGTGCGGCGTGGTCAACGTGGTCAAGGAACGACTTCCATCTGAAGAGTACTATACGTGGAGAGGCTGACAGCTGGGTCCATGTCGGCCGCAAGGAAGAGTGTCAGGACCCCGACTCAATGCCACATCGATCTAGCATGTAACACCTCATATCACTTTGCGGCCTCATGCACGGTATTCCCACGGGTGTCGCCTTACCTTTGCCCGGGACCGTTTGCGCCTTTTGGCACACGTATATGATAGTGTCGCTAGCATCCATATGATAAGGAGCCCGGGCTAACATGGCTAGTCGTAAAACCAAAGTGCCACTAACTTACAGGAACAAGCATCCGTGATCTAGCATCGAACGTGTCGGTCATCAGCGAGTGAATCCAGGCTGTAGCATTGGGCTAGCAGGACTCCGGTGAACCGGGCTGTAGCGGGCTAACAGGACTCCGGTATTCATCGCGTGACATTTCCCCGAAGGGACAGACACAGGAACGAAGAAGGATACATGCCGGCCAGCCTAAGTGTTCCGGAGCAGTAGCAAGCTACCATGGCTCAGTGGAAGCACTAGGAGACATTTCCCGGTAAGAGAGGCTACTAAGGATAAACAACTAGATAGTCAAATTCCATACATACCAAGCATTTCAATAACATACACACAATATGCTCGATATGTGCAAATACAACATGGCATCACAACATGACTCTACAACTCAAGTATTTATTCAATAGGCTCCGAGGAGCGAGATATTACAAACATGGGTCTCACGACCCAACATTCAGAGCATACAAGTCAAAACACATGCGGAAGCTTAACATGTCTGAGTACAGACAACAACAAATGAAAAAGGCTGAGAAGCCTGACTAACTACCAGATCCTGCCGAGGGCACAAGATCGTAGCTGAGGTAACAAGCTAAACGTCGAAGTCCAAGCAGAACTACTAGTGAGACGGAAGTCTCTGCAAAAACGGAAAATAGGCAAACGTGAGTACAAATGTACCCAGCAAGACTTACATCAGAACTAACTACATATGCATCATTATCAACAAAGGGGATGGTGGGGTTTAACTGCAGCAAGCCAGCTTTGACTCGGTGGCTATCCTGAACTACGACTGCAAGTAACTCTTTTGAGGTGGCGCACACGAGTCCACATATTCACCATATCAATACACCAATATGGATCCGCTCCCGTCTCCCTACAAGAACGCCATCCATAGCACTCATGCTTATCTTGCGCATTTTAAAGTATCCACTTTCACTTGTCTATGAACTGTACAGGCAACCCAGAAGTCCTTTTCTGCGGACACGGCTATTCGAATAGATCATATTAACCCTGCAGGGGTGTACTTCTTCACACACGCTCTCGCCACTTACCGCCTTGTACACCTCGTGTATCTCGGCAACGTTCAAGCGGAAGCCTGGCGAGGGAGTCGGCCACGACCTGACTAACCACACAAGTCTCTCGTCCAGGTTTATCGCCTATTCGGGTTCCATCCGCAAGGAGATCCGGCCGGGTTGTCACTCACGGCCCCAAACGATGTGTGCAGGGTTCCCAAGTCCACCATCCGGGTGCCACTTGGTACACCGGGCCACTGTGCCTAGTCTGTCCCAAGCCCACCTATACCGGGTGCCACTTGGTAGACTACTAACACTACCTACAAACACCAGAAACTAGTTGCAACTCCTGGACAGAGATCAAGTTGATTAATAAGCCGAGAGGGGCCGAGTTACCGGAACCCAATGTGTGGTAGTAACTGTTCATGGATCACAAACACAGAACTCAGTTCCTGAGGACGGCTTCAATGAGACAACCCACCATGTACTCCTACATGGCTTCTCACCGCTACCTTTACCAAATCGTGTTCACACACTTAGCTCTCAACAATAGGACATGTTCACACACCTCCAATTCATCCCCGATGAATCAGACCTGACACAACTCTAAGCAATAGCAGGCATGACAAACAAGCATGGATGAGTAGGCACATCAGGGCTCAAACAACTCCTACTCATGCTAGTGGGTTTCATCTATTTACTGTGGCAATGACAGGTCATGCAGAGGATAAAGGGGTTCAACTACCGCAGCAAGTAACAGTTGAATCGTTGTTGTCCTAATGCAGTAAAAGAGAGCAGGAGCGAGAGAGTGGGTTTGTATCGGAATGAACAAGGAGGTTTTGCTTGCCTGGCACTTCTGAAGATAGTATAGTTCTTCATCGGTGTCATCGATCACATCGTCGAAACCACGTCTATCGGGAGGGAACAAACACCGGCAAACAAGGAAGAACACAATCAATGCAATGCACAATATGATGCATGATCATGACATGGCAATATGCTGTTGATTGGGCTAATGCAACTAGCAACAGATTAAATGAAGTTGCTTTGAATACAAGATTCAAATTCAAACTCCATATGTGATTATTCAAATGACATTTAATTTAATTGTCCTAAACAGTGAACAAAAGTTGTTCTAACATGCATGAAAATGGTACAGATGGATAGGTTGGATTTTTCTGATCATTTTTCATATATAATTTATTTCATTTGGAGTAACGGTTGATTTTCTATGAATTTTAGAAGTTTTGAACATTTTCTGGAATTTCCTAATTTATTTCTAAATAAGAAAATCCGAGTAAATGTATTTATGGCATCAGCAGTGCATCATGCTTGCGTCAGCTGGTCAAAGGGCGGGTCCAGGTCAAACCTGACGTGTGGGGTCCACACGTCAGTGACACAGTTATATAACAGGATTAATTAAATTTAACTAATCAAATTAGCAGGCACTGGGCCCACTGTTAGTGTCAGCAGGGGGGTAATTAGTCCTAAACTAAACTAATCAGGGGCGGGGCCCACATGTCAAACGACCTAGGGTGGTCAAACCCCTGGCCAAAATGGTCAACGCCACCGGCGGCTTGACGCGGGTGACGGCAAACACGGCGAAGCGCTGCGGGGTTGCTCCTCCGGTGGCTAAAAGCGCGGCGGAGGGCACCAGGGGGGAGCCCTTGCTCACCCGCATCCAGGGGAGCACGCGGCAGCTGATCTTGCTCAAGGGCCGGGACCCAAGGACGTAGAGCACCTAGGCGACCGAGACGAGAGGGTGGTCATTGGGAGCCATGCCTAACGGCACCACCACAGACGCAAGAGCGGGCACCCCCCAGCAGATCGCAACAGGACTGCTGAAAATTAAGTCACGTGAACTGTTACCATTCTTGCATCCCGCTCGCCCCAACCTCGCAATCCCACTCAGGCGGCTTTACTCCCCTTTTACGTTCCTTGGGCGGCTGCTTGTATGCCAAGGGGGACCTCATGAGCATCGCGTCTCATGGTCTCTCACCGGACCTCGGGCCGCTCACCTCCTAGCCTTGACCATGGCATCGCGACCTGGCATACTAGCAACGGCTGAAGCCTGCCTGGGGACCAGGTCCCGTCGGCGTAGAGCATCACGCTGCCTAAGGGAAAGAAAAAGGGGGAATCATGCCGAACTGGGATACGCGACTTCATCATAGAATTAAGAAAGCAAAACTGGTATTAAACACATTTCGGTCCTTACATGCCCCACGGGGGCTGGATCTAATTCCGCGCAGGGAAGCAAAAGAGGGAAGGCTACTATCAGGCCCTCGAGAGTTACCGACGATGCCGAGCGGCAGCAGCTGCCGCACTCCGGCCACAGCGGGAGCTTGGCGGCACATAGCTATCATCGCTGGACTCCGGAGACTCACTGGGCTCAGGAGAGTCGCTGGATTCCCAGGAGTCGTCGCTCTTGCTGGAGGAGGCACCAAAAGGGACGAAAGCAGATCCAGCGCCCGCGGCTGTGTCCTGCGGGCTGCTTCCTCCGGGGCAGCACTCCAGCCGTGCGCCCTCCTCCCCGGAGACCTTGAAGAACAAGGTGGATGCGCCATCGTATTCAAAGTGAATCGCGAGGGATCCCTCGGCGTGGGACACTCGGGTGACCTCACCCCATCCGCGGGTCTTGAAGATGTCTCCGAGGGGCACCACCTCCACCTCAGCTAAAGTGGCCAGGCTGTAGCACCCAGCATGCTGCAGCCACAGCTCAAGCGGCCCCCTCGAAGGCAGCTCGTTGGCGAAAAACCTCGGGAGCTGGATCCCTGAATTGGTCGGCAGCGCCGCCCACACCACGAACACTGGTGAGCTGCCCTCGGCGTGAGTCCGTGGCACGGTCGGGAAGGCAATGGCTGCCCGTTCTCCATCGTTGGGGACCGCTCGATGGCACACATCTTCATCCCGGACGCGGGCGTACAGGGGAAGGGGAAAGCCAGGCGGAGGCCTCGATTGCGAAGGCCTGGTCACCTCTCGTCCCGCGCTGCCGTCGTGAGGAAGGCGGAGCCGCTTCTTTGGTGGGAGAGGATCAGGCCCCTCCCTAGGAGCCTTACCCTTTTCGGCCGCCAAGAACCTCCTGATCGGCGCCATGGGAGCAAGACGGAAAAGGAGAAGAAATGGGCACAAGAAGACGAAGGAGAGACGAGCGAGGGGGATCTGCTCCTCCCCCACATTTATAGCCAAGGAAGGCCAACCGCCGGCCTCCACGACCTCGCGCCATGATGACCTTCTTCATGCATCATCATTCCGTCAAGTCGAACAGTTGCCAAGGCAGCGCGGGGAAGTGGAGACACCCACGTCCCATCAATTACCATGTGTCATCAAGGCCACAGGCGGTTAGGGCTCGCGGCGCTCCGCATTTGCCCTTTGGCTTTGCCTGGAAGCCAAGTCCGAGCGCGCCTTGAGCCCGGGGGCTACTGTCGGCGTTCTGGATATGGGGGTATCTAGACTTGCCTACCTCGGCCCGCTGCGTGGCTCCATTTACGTCCTGGTACGGCCCAACTTCAGCATCAACAACTCAAGACCCTCGCGAGGGGCCAAGCCTCGCGAGGCGGATGACACCAGGACCACCGAGGGGATCGGCCTCCTCAGGATGGCTCCTGAGGGGCGAAGAGTTCTATGCAAGGTGCACCTCACGAGGCTTAGTTGATGTGAGCCATGACGACCAAGGCCAAGCGGGCGCCAGAGGGCACAGAATGCTAGTTTCCTCTTTGATGCAAGGGAGGCAAGCTGCAGGCATGGAGTCCCGAGGAATCAGCCAAAGTTTTCCATTCTAGTGCAATAAGACCAACACCGCCAGGGAGGCAGGACGAAGGTCATCACCGAGCCCAGCACAGCGTCACGACCAGAGGCTTTTCACAGGCGAACACCACTTTAGTCAGGATAGGATGTACTACTTGTCGCCTTTCGAATTTGGCCATTGTGGGATCCGTTCCCGCCAACATTTGGGAAGAGGACCAAGGCCACAATAAATAGGACTTAGCCACCACAATAGAGAGACATCTTCTTCGGACCTAGTTCGCATCTAGTTCAGAACAAGGGGATCAGATCCATTCTCACCCGACCACATGACCAGCTCTCTTGAGCTCAAGAACACCTCACCTCAAGAGGCCAGTTCATCCACTGTTCTAGTTCATCCTCAGCCATTCGAGGCAATCCACCAAAACGCTGGAGTAGGGTATTACACCGCAAGGTGGCCCAAACTAGGATAAACTGATGTGTCTCTTTGTCTCTTTGAGCCCGACGCGCTAGGCTTAGGAGGATCGAGAGTAGGCAGGCTGGGTAGGTTTGCAGAACCCATAATCCGACACGCACCCAAGAGTTCAAACCTTTCAAGGGTCTGCAGAACCCGTAATCCGACACGACTCACTAAGTGACCTACCCGGATCTCTCCACTCACTAATGACCTAGCTGGGCCTGGTGACTTATTGGTGCCCTGGCAGGCAGATCAGAGGAGCAACAAGACCTGGTGGCCCAAAATGCGGTTCATGCAAGGCTGACACATGTTATGGCAGGCCGACTTAAGAGGAAGGGCATAAAGAATATTCCCTTACAAAGGAAGCAAGACTAGGACTCCACTTGTAATAAGAGTAATCCTAATCCTACTAGGACTAGTCATGTAAGCCGCCCTCCAACTTATATAAGGAGGGGCATGGCAACCCAAGAGGGACAAGTTGGACAAGTATAGATAGACAGACAAGTCAAGAGCTCTTGAAATAGAGCACCCCTGTAATCATGATCATCATCATTAATATCTATGAAGCAGGATGTAGGCTTTTACCTCCATTGTGAGGGGCCGAACCTGGGTAAAAAACCTCGCGTCTCTCGTCCCACTCAACCCCTCTCAAGCTACTACGTAGATGCGTTGGCCTCACGACTAAGTCCTCACACTAGGACATCTGCCGTGAAAATTCCACGACAACGGTGACACACCGATTTTCCTTATTTCTGGACTCTATATGCATTTCTTGTAATTAGCATACCAACAAGGCCTACGCCTCTGGCTACACCTTGCGGCCGAACTGTTTGAATTTTTTCTCGTTTCTCAAACAATGAATGAAAACTCCCAAAGCGACACACAAATGATCTTGCTAGCTAGGACCCATGTGTGGTTGTGACTGTAGCAAACGACTCAAATATAGCAAACAATACCTAAAATGCACCAGAAAATCGAACCATAGGGTACAATGGTGATTTCTTATAGCGGAAAACAATTTGGAGGTGAAACGATGAACTCTTGTTTTCATTCAAAGGAAAATATGCTGTTAGTTCATGTAAATGTTTCCAAATAGCACACGGTTCACTCACGAAAGTCGTGTGCCTACCAAACCATGGTCGATGCCCCACCTTGCTGCACGCACGATCTAAGTCGTGTGTTCTGATTAGCCAGAACCCAAACCCCACGGATCGTACGTTTGCACCGTTGGATGCTCCCAGGTCAAACGATAATCCTCATCTCTTTCGACAGCAAATGCAGTCTAGTTAGGATTTGATTTATATGCCAAAATGCATGATAAATGCCAAAAAATGTCTTAAATATAGGACACGAGACCTGAAATGCGCCAGCAAATCAAACCCGTGGTATAATGGTGATTGCTTCACGTGGTAAAAATTTAGAGGCGAAATGATGAACTCACGTCTTCATTTCAAAATTAGTACGTCTTCATTTCAAACAAAATTATTCTCTTTGTGCACACGAGAGCTTAGAGGCAACCATTTGCATAGGCCTTTCCGCGCGGCGACCGGGGATATTTTTTCACCCTTTTCACCTAGGCCACCAACACCCCCCACCGCCCGCCCACGTTTCACTCAACTAGTCCACCCAATCTCCATTCCTAGCTCCCCCTCCCCCAGATCCACAACAGAACCCTTTACGGTGCCGGCGTGCTGACCCTGGCCGTGTGCCCGCTCTTCGAAGTCAACCCTACCTCCATTGTCGTTCCCAACACGCGGCTACCCGTGCCTCGCCGTCTTTGTTTGCTTGCGAGCCACCCTCGAGCATATCGATCTTGTAACCCTCGCCTCTCCTGTGGTCCGGCTGGGTTTGCATTAAGAAACCTGTTGGTTACTGCTCTCCATCGCGGTGATGCATATTTCCTCACAACTCCTCTTCCTATTTTATTCCGTATGTTCCCATATTGGTTATAAAATAATCGAGAGCGTATATATGTTCATCATCTACCTTCCTAATTAGTACATATAAGCTATATTTGTTCCAATAAGTTACTGCCGATTTATAGATCGCTGGCGCCCGAGTCACACAAAATTAACAAATAAGCCATACATTTTCTAAATTATTGCATGGCATGTTTAGACAGCTTGATACTAAGTTGTTAGTTTTATGCTTGTCCTCCTTTCCTGAGTTTTGCATGTGTTCTCTTTAGATGCTGAGTAGCAGCGACAACACTCATTCAGGCGATGTATCTTCATCTGATTCCGACAACCCTAGGTCTTCAGCAGATGGTGAGGGATCAAGTAATCTTGAATGGGATAGAGCTGTAGCAATTACCCTTCCAGTCAAGACACGGAGGAACACTCCAAGGAATCCCACCCACTAGCCTAAAGGTGTATATGAAGTAACCGAGATCGATTTAAAGTCTTGGGCTCCAACTAAACCAGATAAAGCACGCACAAGGTTCAAGAGTGTGTGTGGATTTGTTGGCAGGACAAGGCTCAACATTAATCTGCCAGGGTTTAGGAAGGCTGACACACAAATAGGGCAAAGGATAGTTTGGGAGATCATGGATCACTTCAACGTTCAGAGCAGTGGAGAATGCAGGTGGAACATGCTACACTGAAGAAGGCTAGGGATGCTTGCAGAAATTGGAAGCACATGCTGTACAAGAAGTACTTGAGTGAAGGCAAGGACCCAATCCCCGCATACCCCCAAATTACAAAGGAATACTGGGTAGAATTCAAAAGGGTTAGGGCAACTACAGAGATTGCTGAGAAGAGTGCCAAGTAATCGGAACTTCAGAAGAGGAACACACACACCCACCCTATGGGTATGGCAGGATACTACGGCATGAAACCGATATGGGACCAGGAGGACAAAGAAGCAGTAGTAGCGGGTGGGAAACCGGACTTTAGGTAAATCAGGGGCGAACGCGCTAGAGGCTACTTGCGGGCACGTGCAACGAGGCGTGATGACAGAACTTATTACTTTGAAAACTCACATGACGAAGAACTGTATCGTGTGATGTTAAAGGCTTCCAAGATCCCTGGAAGGTTCTACAGGAACATAGGGCCATGTGACATTCTGGCCGTGCAAGGGGTATAGGTGTTAATGTCCAGCACAAGAGGGATTTCACACTCAGCAAAGAAGAGAGGCTCAGCATGAAAAAAGCGAGGAGTGAAATGAAGCAGAACGAATTGTATGAAAGGTTGAGGAAGGACATGTATCTGACTGTTCGGAAGGATATTGAGGAGTCAATGATGATGCAGAAGACTCTAACACTGACAGATAGGCAGCAGATGGGAGGGGAGGCGGGCATGGAGGATGCTGCTTATTGTGCGACAACACCGCACAAGAGTAGTTGTGCATCAGCTGACCCCAGCGACACTGAGACTGCAGCTGCTCATGATGATGCTATATCTGATCTATCTAGAATGAAAGACAGACTGAAGGGTGTGCTTACACGTTATGAAGTTACATTAAAATGTGCAATAGCCTGGGTTTGCCCACCCTTCTTAGAAGAGGGCCTCTTGTTGGACAATGTGCCATTGAATCCGAGCTGTCTGAAGTGCTACGTGACTAAAGTAAAGCCTGGATTCAATGAATTTGCCATGAAGAATGTCCTAGGAGACTTTGATGAGCAAAGGACCTTGCGAGAAACACTGTTACATCACATCCAATGGCCATGAAAGGAAATGGAGTTCATCAATGACATCCCTGAAGCCTCGCCAAGAGAAACCAATTTCGCCCCTCAACCGGTGACGCTCTCCTTGCCATAGCAGCTCTTGCGTGCTTCCCCCGAAGAACCTAATACTCGTAATCTGATGGCTGATGCATCAACCTGTGATCAGCCGGCCGGACTTTGTGCCGTACAGGCCATGTCATCGTCCGCCCCAGAGTAGCCAGTAGCAAGGCCTACAATTGCTGAAGACGCACTACCAGTTCAGATGTCGACCGTTGAAGCAGCGGGGGAGACTCAACTGCAGCACATGCTCAACAGACCAACCTGGTGGAACGGACTACTAAGCAGTCTGATGCTTCGGAACCGCCTGCTAAGCAGTCTGTAGGTCCAGAACCAACTGCTCAGCAGTTCATCGGTCCGCAGCCGCGTGATCAGCATACCAATGCGTCAGCACTTCCTGCTCAGCAAACCAACGCGTTGGCACAACCTCCTCAGCACACCGACAAGTTGGCACCACCTGCGCAGAAACCTGACAAAGGTTCAATGCATGGTCAGCAGTCCGATGCCTCTGCTCCTACAACCTAGCAGTCCGTCACAGCAACACCATCAGCTCAGCGGTCCGGCATAGCTAAACTGTCTGCTAAGCAGTCTGTCGAAGCTTCACCGTCTACTCGACAGTCTACCTTTCAGCCTACCTGACGTTCTACCAGAAATGCTTCAAGTACCAAGAAGGAAGAGACCAAAAAGGCTGCACCCGCGAGGAAGCGCGTCGGGAGAGCGAAGAGGAAAGAGAACAATTGCCTCTTACTTAAAGCACTCATCGCCCATAACCAAATTAACATCTGGTTGTTTGAATAGGGGAGTAATATTATTTCTGACGGCATGGATGATGAAGAAATAGATTTTCCACTTGCTAAAAATAAAGCAGACGTACTTGAAGCACGCAATTACGTCCATGGATAGAAATTTCTTGTTAGCGAATACTTTGATGAGTGCAGCTCTAGTTGCCGTGAGTTACATGAATATTGCATGGATCAAATGTCACCAGGTCATCATGTTTTGCTAGTCCACTACAACAAAGATTATTTCTGACACGATGTTGGTTCCATCAATGTGAGTTTCGAGGACTTACATCTCTTCTTCAACTTCAAGGAGCTCAATGCCACTCTTGTTAGATGCCTTATTTTGGAAGTACTTAACAAACTCTGATCAACTTCTCCATACAAGGTTGTAAATGATAAACAGCTAACTGCATTTTATTCCTCTCAGGGGATTGAAGGCACAGAGAAGAAATAGGGAGCATGTATTTAATAGATCTTGCATTAGCAAATGGCACAAGATTAGATGGTAAGGACCTACGGGACTGGGCCATTAACACGGTCGTCTGTATCTTCAAAAACACATCCCATGAAGAATCATTTCTCTGGCCATATCATGAATGGTAAGTCAAGTAAACAATCACGCATACATTGATTGTCTTTCAGATTTTGACATAAGTCGTAAGTTCATGGCTTTCTTAATATGTAGCAATCACTGGATATTGGTATTCATTGTTCCAAACAAGAACACAGTTTACTATATTGATTCTCTCAGAGAGTCAACAAATGCTCAGGATCTAACGCATCTTCAACAATTCATGGATAGGTATTGAATTCTATGATGTTGAAATTAATTTGCATTCATATTTGGTTCAATAATTGATGTTGTCAAAATTCATCTTCATTTGCAGTGTGCTCACATTATGGAAAACTAAATCAGGGAACCTGTTCAAGAGGGAACTACCTCTGCAGCATGAGATCGTTTCTCCGGTAACACACCGAAATCCGTTATTTTGGAAAATTTATCCAATAGTCTGCAAATACCTTTTCTTACGCTAGTCAAATGTTCAAGCTTCTAAATAAACCTCTTTCTATTTCTGTCCAAAGAAAAACAATACATCTAACACCGGTTAGGTTGTTCCTAACAGGACAAATACATGACTAATTCTGTACAAAATGTTTTAGTGTCCTCAGCAACAAGCAGGGTCCAACCTTTATGGATACTATGTTTGCAGACACATGATCTCCATCTGCAAATCTGCTGATAGTTGTGAAGATCCTCGCGAATTAGTACCAGCTAGTCTATCTTAATTAATATCTTCTACTCCACTCATATGGCACATTCTGATCTTCAAAATACTACATCTCATCCTAGAACCGAGGACCCCTGAACCGCTCCCTGCTGGTGAATTGCTGATGGTTCGGAGATTTATCAGCGACTTCTTCCTGAATCACTACATCAATCCCATTGGTGATAATGAAGATTTCAGCATGCCTTCTCCTAAAACATTGAGTAAGAGTTAGCCGCTAAACATGTATGCATGGATCCATTGTTTTCCATCTGATGAGGTCTTCGTATTTAGTACACTATGATTAATTATGTAATGCATATATGTGTTGACAAATCATTGGAATTTAGCTACCATATGTTCAATTGCAATTGTTGCGAAATCTGATGAATGTTCTTCCTGTGGACACTATTTGTTCAATTGAATATTGTGGCGAATTTGCTTTTTGCATGCCGATACAAAATGGGGTATTTTTGTTTTAACCTGGCTATTGCTCCACACACACGGTTCAACTAAATGAGTGTGGGTGATCCACATCGGAAAGCATACGTCAATCATAGCGGAACCGTCGGTGATACACAGGAGATTGCAAATGATTGTCAGCTCAACTACGTGTGTGTAGGGTCTCTGGAACCGTTTGTGATATCACGTTATCGCACACACGAGCTTGGAGTAAACCGTGCCCAATGTAAAATACAAACCCAGTCGTAAATTTTTCAAGAAACGTGTGGGATTCCAAACGAAAAGCACACGTCACTCTTGCCGCAACCGTCGGTGATACACAACAAATCACAAACGGTCTGCACACTTGTGTGTGTGAAGGGGCTCCTGAATTGTTTGTGATAGGACATTATCACACATGGCAATTGTTGGGAAACATGTGCGATCGAGTCTTGCATCGGAGAGGGGTTCCATAGAAAACTTGTGTGCGATGGGGCACATATTGCACACAGTTCATATGTTGGCCCATGTGCACAAAAGGCATCGAAGGGCAAGAATTGGAGAGTCAGGGTCTATATTGTTTTATGCTATTTTACCTTAAGGGTGTTTAGGTCCTACCTGATACTGATGATCATGTGCTAAGAACAATTTTGTAGGGTTGGGTTCGATGACTATGAGGATGATGATCGTATGACTTATTATTAATAATGAGTAGAAGTTGTATGATGATGCATGATTAGTAGGACTTATTATTATATATGATGATGTATGATGCGAGCATGCATGAGTTGTTATATCAGCGGGTGAAATGAACATAGTAGCAACGTTGGTAAACCAAGGACGAAGATATAAGAGAGGACACTTCTCTCTATTTGCTAGCTAATAACAACCTAAAAATAACCCGCAAAACCCCTAAAGCAGCCACTTTTCTAAAAAAAACCATGGACTTTTGGTCCCGGCTGGTGCCACCAACCGGGACCAAAGGCCCCCCTGACTGGGCTCGGCGGACCGGCCACGTGGAGGCGCTTCTGCCCCGGTTCGTGTTTGAATCGGGACTAATGGGTGGAGGTATTAGTAACGACCATTAGTCCCGGTTCATGAACCGGGACTAAAGGCCCTTACGAACCGGGACTAATAGGTGTTTTTCTACTAGTGTTTGACTGCGAGAGTGCGAAAATCAGGTTGGATGGGTAGGCGGGGACGAGATCCATGTGTGGGAGAGGAAGGGCTAGATTGAGATGCACGTAACAACTTTGCTAAAGTTCTTGTTTTAAACTAAGCAAAAGATTTACCTCATGTTTTCTTTAAAAAAGATTTTCCTATGTTACTGCTCAAAGAGAAGAGCACAACAAACATCGAGTTAAAAAAGGGAAATGCTCTACTCTCACGGTAAACGGTTACTCAAGTGTTACAAAAAAGTCTGAAGTTCCACAACTTTAGGCTTCCAGTCTCTGTAGACATTACTAGCTTAGCCCGCGCGGCGCCACGCCGCGCCCGTCGGTAAATCGCAACTATGTAGACCGTAGTTGAAATGATAGAACTATAAACAATTATAAGTTAAACAGAATATGCATTATAGCTTTTTCTCTATCTTTTACTATTTGGTAAAGAAGAGCATATCAATATATATGAAAGTTTAAGATGGCAAAGAAGTACATTTATTACAACCATGCATAATACATGCTGATAAACAGAACGATAAAAGCTGGTACATCTCTAATAAAAGGTGCTTATTAAAACTGAACAGAGTCCACCCTACATAGTGGGCTGTATACGGTGACACGACCGTACCGCAATAAGAAATTGCAACTGATTTTCGTTGGATTACATCATCCTGGTATAACCTCTTGCAGTATTCGTTCTCGTAATGAAGAGATACATTGCTTTTGCAAATTCTTGGACATGTCCGACAGGAGGTTTTCTCCTTTATTTGTCATAATAGGATCTTCATTGTGTGTACGCTGTGGTTACATACAAAGTGGCAACACATTGAAAAGTTGTTGCATTGTTGTGCTTTTTTTTAGCGGATGATGTTTGTTATGTTGGGCTTGTTTTTCTTTCGACTAGGACGAAGCCCTCCTCTATCCCTTTGTTCATTTTATGTTTTTTTTCTACTTCTAATGTATTTTTGTTTTTGTTTTCTGACTTTTTTGTCAGTTGGTTTTTATTTTCTTTTTGTGTGTATTTTTTGGATGTTGGATGAGTGTAAATGTATAGATATAAATACTATGTAATATGTGCCAAAATTACACTATTATATGATTATTATTTGCGTACTACAAAACATGCAATTTATAGCGGAATTGTGTGCAAGTTTCTTGAATATTATTTGTTATCTTTCTTCTTTAAATGATAATACTATTGCTACTGATTCGTTGTTCCTTATTTTGAATTTGTTAGTTATTATGTTATTTTCTTTCTTCTTCAAGGGTAAAATTAATGGCACTAACCTGTTCCTTTTCGGAATTGTATTTTCGCGGAAATTTCACTATTATATGTTTAGTCTTGCATATTGTGATAAACACATTTTTTGTGAATATTATGTGCAATTTTTTCGCTGTTTGTTTTACTTTTTATTTTATTTTGTCTTAAAGGGTAATGCCGATGCCACTAATTTATTCTTTCTTAGAAAATTTTACTATTTTTAAGGATTTTTTCTTTTTTTCTTTTTGAAGGGCAATACCAATGATAGCAATTAATTCCTTCATAGGAATTTGTTTTTGCACAATTTCACTACAATATGCTTATTCTTGCATATTATTTAAAAGCGCATTTTTTTGGAAATTGTGTGCATGTTTTAGTTATTCGTTTTACTCTTTTCTTTATTCTTAAAGGGTAATATAATTGCCACAAATTCATTCTTTCTTAAACAAAATATTATTATTATTTTGTTTTAGTTTCTATTTCATTTCAAAAAATTTCTTAAGAGTCCTACAAAAGCCACCTATTCTTTATTTCTTAGAAATACTATATTATTTTTATTTTTTCTGAGAGTTTTATTTATTTTCTTTCTTTCCTAAAAACCTTCATTATCATTATTTTGTTTCAGTTTCAATTTCATTTTTTGGAGAACTTCATTATTTTGATTTGGTTTTGTTTTAGTTTTTGTTTCATTTCCTTTTTTTAGTTAATGTTAGTACCAATGCCACTAATTCATTCCTTTGGGTAAACTTTTTTCAATAGAATCCACTATTATATTCGTGTGCTTGCATATTATAAAAATGTGCAATTTCTATGTAATTTGCGTGCAAATTTTGACATTATTTTATTCGGATTTTTTTATTTTCTTTCGTTGTAAATGGTAATACAAATCACATTAATTAATTATTCCTTAGAGAACATCATATTTCCAATTTTTGTTTTTGTTTAACCTTTTATTTTTGTTTCATTTCTTTCTTCTTAAAGAGCAATACCAATGCGATTAATTCATACCTTCCTAGGAAACTTCTTTTTAGAGAAAACTCCACTATTATATGCTTATTCTTTCGTATTATAAAAAACACGAAATCTGACTAAATTGTGTGTCAGTTTGGTCATTATTTCCTTTATTTTTCTTTCTTATTAAAGGGTGACACTAATGCCACTATTTCATTCTTTCATGGAAAACTTCATTATTTTGATTTTGAGAAGTAGAGACGCCGTTGATCAAATACTAGTGCAACTAATTCATTCATTCTCTGGAAAAATCCCTCTTTTGCAAAAAAAATCCACTATTACATGTTTATTCTTGCATATTAAAACGAAGTGAAATTTCTATGTAAACTGTGTGCAAAATTTGTCATTTTTTATTCTTCTTTATGGATAATATCAAAACCACTAATTCAATCCTTCACGGTGAACTTCTTTTTGCAAAAAATCACAATTATATGTTTATTCTTGCATAGTATAAAAAGGTTTAACCTCTTTGTAGTGTCCAAATTTGGTCATTATCTATTTTGGTTTTTTATTTTCTTTCTTCTTATAGGGTAGTATCAATGCACTAATTCATTCTTCAATAGAAAACTCCATTTTTTAGTGGCAATTTTTTTCATTGGATCGGCACACAATACAAAGAGATGGATAAACATTTTGATATAGATGTCTTCACATTTTATCTTCATTTTTATTTATCTTCTTTGCATATCTTACATATAAATATGGTTTTTTATGCGAATTCGTAAGATATACTACACTATGTGTGCGTACAAAAAAGTACAAATTTTTTAATTTGTCGAAGGTTATTTCTTCGAAATTAAAGAAAAACTTGCCACATCCACCTCCTCTCTCTCTCTCTGTGCCTCCAGCCCGAGCCCACCCATCTCTCTCTCTCTCTCTCTCTCTCTCTCTCTCTCCACAACTTTTCCCATGCCCTTCGGCTGCGCCATGGCTCGGCAAAAAAAAGACCACGTATGCTATGCTCACACCGGAGCATCGGTTCCAGATTGAGGAGGAGATCCGAGCGAGGCACTTCACCCGCATCGTTGCAAGCCTACCTCCGGACTCGCCAGAGCTGAAGGAGGAGCCACGTGCTTCCGAACGCGAGGCAGAGATGGAGGCAGAGGCTGACGCGGAGCAACCAAAGGAGGCGGAGCTGCGGGTCGCCCATGTACCAGGAGACGGGCACAAAAATACTGGACATCTCCAACGAGGAATAGAGTAGTATAGGTTGATCTACGTAGGATTTTCTTGTTTGCATACTTTTGTATGGATTTAAGATTTCAAATATGACGTATCCAGATGCAGTGGAGGAAATTTGATTGAGGGCCCAAATTTGCCAAGTCTGGCTGCAGATGCTTTTAGAATCTGCGATCCTATACGTTCGAGCTAGTTAGCCCCCTCTATTTGGCATAAACTTATAATCACAGAATTGATTAGTAAAATATACGTTATACTCCCTCCGATCTATATAAGATCTAGCTGATTTACGTACAATTTTGTACTAAATCAGCGACAACTAACATGGATCAGAGGGAGTAGCTCGCTAGCAATGTATAGTTGACTTCACCTACCCTTTGACGACTTTATGAACTTGCACTCGTATTTATCGCCAGTGTTATGGCCTCAGTCCCCTCCCCTCCCTCGACATATTGTTCATTGGTGCAGCTCTAGTGAGAAAAAGCACAATGCCGACATTTGAAAAGCTATAGGAAAAAAATTAGCATAATGCTCTCTCTGTCCAAAATATTAGTAATGTTTTTCAGGTGTTTCTCGAAATATTAGGCGCAATTTGCCTCCCTAGAGAATTTTAGTGGGCCTCTTCCAATTTGCCCTTTTTAAGTGATTGTTGGTTGTTTTAGGGTATTTTTGCCCTTTGTTGTCACACGGAGTTGCTTTTATTTATCTGGTGTGTGTAATTAAAAACCGTGAACAAACTATTTATGAAAAAGGAGATCATGTGTTTCTCATGCATAGCTACTACTATGGTATTAGTAGTACACTACACACTAAAGTCCCCTCACATGTTTGTGTTTAAGTTCACTAAATCTCTCTTGATGTAGGCAAGTCTTGGAGATCAAGGTCCACATATACCCAAAAAAAAAGATAGCCAAACTGGATTGAAACGAAATCTTATTGTGCAATATATATACATGTGATTCCAACAGGATCATAGACACACTTCATGTAAGCACTATCCACTTATATGATAGCTTGAGTTTTGTATGACTTGTGTGTCATGGCTTGCTAACCACATTCCGTAGGGTTGCTCATATTTATATATGCCACGAGTGCAACAGACGGCGACAACTACCTCACTTGCCGTAGAATATAAAAGGTAACAACAGTTGGCATGTGATGTTTGGTCAAGAAATGATGGTATATGGGCCACCCACAACGTTTGTCGACTGCTGACCTCCTATAAATAACTAACTACATCCCCATGTAGCAGGATCACATTTAGTTGCTAGGAGATAATGCCAAAGTGTAGGAGGAAAGCAACTACGATAAGCATGGTGAATGGCATATATTGTCACAAAGCGTGATCTAGCATGGAATGGGATGTATCACAAAGTTAAGTCAAGAAGGAATATAAACATGTAGTGCGAATTTGCGTAATGAAGCTAGCAAGTAGGCAAAAATGCCAAACGGAGACCGAGCTCCACGGAGTCCTTAATTTGGAAAGTACAAAATTCAAACCTTTTTTATTTCAAAAAATTCTGAAAAGATTATGCATATACCTAGATACATAATGAACATGTGTGCCAATTTTCAGGTCGGAATACATTAAAATGAGAGCTACACAAAAAAAGACAACTCTAAGGCTTATTTAGCATATGTACTATTATCTTTAAAGTCTATGATTTTGTTTTTTGTGTAGCTTACAATTCAAGGTATTTCATCCTGAAAATTTTCACACA
Organism: Triticum aestivum; assembly: GCF_018294505.1. Taxonomy (NCBI): domain Eukaryota; kingdom Viridiplantae; phylum Streptophyta; class Magnoliopsida; order Poales; family Poaceae; genus Triticum; species Triticum aestivum. The sequence goes on from NC_057810.1 coordinate 275,284,882, forward strand.
TGCACATTACATCCTTGCATACATTTGTATTTATTTTTATAATTTGTTGAGACTGAAAGTTTGAATTTGAATATTTCAAAATGAAGTCCTCCATGGAGCTCAGTCTCCAAAATGCCCTACTTGCAAGTAGGGAAGAATTTGCGGCTCTTTTTGCTTGAGAGGCTTAAACAACAAGGCTCATTGTCAATAAGAGGTTGCATGGCGGCATGCTTCATCGAATCATGATGCAGCTTTGTCTGCTTTAGCATTTCTTCTGTCGTGGGCATGTTGGTGTCACCTTTCTTGCCGGCGAAGCTCCGACGACGATGACATAAGGCGATGACTATTGGTGGTTTTGCTTTTAGGCCCCTGAAGGGCTTCATTGCTTTTCTTGTGAGGTCCGTCTTGCAAAGTATTGTACCAGTTGTGTTTTTGGTGCCTCTAGATTGTGCCTACGTGTATGTTTGTAACTCTGCTTATGAATAAATTCACGTGGTTTACCTCAAAAAATAATACGGTGCGATTCAGCCTACAGATCAGTCACGTACTATTTTTTTTAACTCCAATCACATAGTAGTAGCTTTTAAAACCATCGGGCCCAGACAATCCTTGGTGGTCTCCTTTGATTTACGAAATCTATGGACATCAGGCGACGGACTACATCTCGCGTCGGTTGCCACACACCAGCGTTTCACACCCACCTCTCATCCTCTGTGTGTGGGACCTATGTGAGTCTTATCTCTTCGATGACCTCTCGCATTCAATCATTCCATCGCCTACCTCATTCCTGTATCCCTTGAGGCCTAATCCATTCCCCCGTCACCTACCTCCTGCTGCTCCTTCCCTACCTTCATGGATGAGCACCCCCTCCTAGGTTTCTCCTCAAGCGTGAACCTCCATCGTCCCATACCTCCTCCAAAGCAGAGACGAAATCACAGCTGTGCATGACATGGCCACCGCACCGTGCTGCACTACTGCTACGCGGCAGCTCGGTGCTGCAAGGTAGCCCCACTCCATGTGCAGGTGCTGCAAAGGGGCGAGGCAGGTGCTGGGAAGGTGGTGCACGGGTGCTGCAATCGGTGTGTGATGTCACTTCGAAACGGCGCGTGGGAGTCGCGGGCTTGCGGCCAACGAGGTCGGGAGGTGCGACAAGCACGTGGCAATGCTGCAACTCGCGCTGGACATGATGCGACTCAAGCAGCAAACCGATGATGCCGTCTGCTAGCAATTCCTTGTACGCGTAGTGTGGAGCAAGCCGGGCGGTGCAGCGAGCGGTGGAGCAATAATATATGAAATGCAAGTGGACCAGGCACGCCACCGCGGAGCCACAATATTACTCCCTCTATCCATTTATATAGGACCTAATGCATTTTTCAAGGCTAACTTCGACCACATGTTAGAGCAATTATATATAGAATGCAAGTCACACAAAAGCATACCGTTAATTTCGTATTCAAAAGAAGTTTCCAATGATATAATTTTTACATTAAACTCATATACCATTAACCTTATCAATAGTTATAGCCAATCTCGAAAAACACATTAGGCCCTATATATATGGAAGGAGGGACTACACTTTCTACTAGAACCATGCACTTGTGGAGTTGTATCCAGCAGGCATG